>NW_009939673.1:0-50336 GCF_000696875.1 Nestor notabilis | reverse complement strand
CAGGAATCCTTTGTCCCCTGTACAACTAGCCTCTTACCCATGATAACACTCCTTTGACAGAATGTTACAGTGGGTAATAAAAGAAATCATAGAACTATTACTGTGAGTGGTTTGGAGACTAAGAAAGTGATTCTTTGCGTGTGCGTGTGTTTGCACTTCATGAGGTGTTCTAATGATTCTTGCAACATCATTTGTGTTATGCTTAGGAATAGAAAAATAGTAATTTTCCCCAAGTGTTTATACTGGACAAATTAAATGGACAAATTGCAAAATAGGTCCATTTAGTGCTAGATTATCCAAACCATTGGGAATAACAATGGAATACAATGGTTGATGAGTAATTAATATAATTCAGGATATCTGACATTGCCTTAGGTCTCATTCCATCCTTTCATCTGTTTAAAAATGTAACAAAGTAGCCTGACTCCTACTAGGTTTAATTACATTGCTTATCTTACAGATTGCTACTTATGATTTTTTCAGGAAGCAGGAGAGAAAAAACAGTATTTGCTCATGACCCAGATTGCTCAGTTAAAAAAAAAAAAATAGAAAATAAAAGTAGTAAGTTTTCCTGCTGTTTTTTAATTGGAACCATCTGTTATTCCATTTCTGTCTTGTAAAGAACAAAAGATATAAACTCTGGTCTAGATGTTATCTATATGTAGCATGAAAAGTTAGTGCTCTAAGTTTAGGGTGGAAGGCTGTTAGTGCAGCTGATATCCTAGGTATCAGCATTGTTATTAGAGACAAGGAAAAACCTACACAGTCCTTGATGAAATTCTAGAATAGAATTTACCTTTTTTTTTTCCTCGTATGCACTGCTGAAATTATTTGTGTGGGTTTTATTTCTTTCTTCAGCCCCTCTCTAGTCAGGCAAAACCAAAACCCCTTTTCTTTTGGTGTTTGGAAACATTCCAGTTACTTTTTGAAATATTTCTAAGGATGGCTATTCTATAATCTCCCTGGGCATCTTGGCACAGGGCTGAACCACCCTCACTGTGACTTTTTTTTTTCTTTTCATATACAACCAGAATTTGCCTTGCTGCAACCTGTGTCCAGCTCCTCACATATCCTTGTAATTTGAGAATAGTCTGATTTAACTTTCTAACAGGTGGTTATAGAGAAGATGAAGACAGAAAATATTCCACTTGGCCTTCTCTCCAGGCTGAACAAACACCTCTCCTAGCCCATCCAGGCCCTCAGCCTTCTTGGTGATTGTCCTATGAAATCCCTCCAGTTAGTCAACATCTTTTCCACACTGGGAAGACCAAAACTGGACACAGCATTCCAGATATGGTCTCATAAGACTGAGCTCCTGTAACACAACTCAATATGCAGCAAAATTTCATAACCAAAGTAAGACATTGCCATTATCTATGCTAAACCCATTAAAATAGATAAGAAAATTACGTAGGACCAGAGACTGAAAATATTACATTCACATCTTGACTGTATATGAAATTGGACCACAAAGAGGTGTGAAAACAAGAGAAGCCAAAAATGTATTACTTTTCCGATCAGGAAATATCAGTGCAAGTAAATTCCATCCCAGAGTGCAAAGATGTAATCATATGAGATAATTTATCATATGAGGCTAGTACCTCATTGCTATTTCTGAAATATTATTGTTCATTTCCTCTTTCATCTCTATTTCCTCTGGAGATGATCACGCACTAACATTACGGCCACAGAAGAGGAACATGGGGAAGGGATCGTCCTGCAGATCAAGTGAATTAAAGTATTAATAAGGAAAAAATGGTTCCTGCATCCATCAATTGGAAGTTTCTAAAAAATAACTTCAAATTTAATTTTGTTTTTATTGGAGAATCACATTGTTACAGATTTGCTATTAGATTATACCTATGATCACCTAGCATTCTTTATCTTAAGATCTTTCCATTCTGGTCTCATCAGCAGGCTATTACTGAATTTAAAAAAATATACAATTTATATATGAAATTATCATGCAAGTACATTCTAGATCAAAAGCCCTTCACAGAAACATCTACCCTAGGCCAGCACAGAGCCAGCACAGGTCCGACGGTATATGTTTTCTGGGGTCCTGCATCACAGTAAAAAAAAGGCACTACATTGGTTTTTCTTCCAAAGTATCCTGCTATACTTCATATTGTGGGGTATTGCAAATCTCAAATATATTAAAATATTAACTTTCCTGCAGCCAGCAAGTAGGAAAGTGCTCTAAAATAAGAAAGTGTTCCTATGACATATCACGGACGGCAGACAGCTGTTAGGATTTTTCTACCCAAAAATGTTTGATGTCTTAATAATGATATCTGGCTTTTTCCACTGACAGTGACAATAAAAGTCAGTTACAGTATTTCTTCTTCTTTCTTGACTGTCTGAAATGCCGAGTAGAATGAATACTTCTTTGTCAGAAGGCAGAATCGCTGAAAATAGTAAGGCAGAAGAAGCCAGAAAATGGAATATTCATAAGGTGTTTGCATTTGATGTGATGTAAATTGCTCCTAGTATTACTGCTGTTAAACACCAAAGTATTTTGGATGAACCTGTCATTCATTCCTAATTCTGCATAAAAATAATTAGATGGATTAAATAGTAATGCTCAGACACTTTTTTTGCCCCTGCACTGAAAGGAAAAGAATTCATGACATACAATGTCCATCATTTCACCCCCTTTTTAGGAGGTTTGATATAGAACTTCCATATATGTACCCTAATGAATACCTCCTGACAATACTCTGTTCAGGTAAAAGCAGCTTCATCCAGCTTTAAACACCTAAGTGAGGCTGAGTGTGAAACCTAGATGCCTGAAGCAAGCTGTACAGCCAGTGATGAGAGATGGATACCCTTAGATTATGATTTAATTCATTTAAAATGCCACCTTATTTAAAGCATGTCTCTGAAGTCAGATAAATGAATTTTAATCATAAAGCTGTGTATGTATAAGGAAGGTCAGGAAAAGATGCAGGGGTAGAAGCAAAAGGGGACAACTGTTGTCCAAATTTATAGCCCTGCAAAATCTTAGGATAAAATATTCCTTCTGACTGTCTCCCATAGGTGGCTGAGATTCAGTTTCAGATGAACATTTTTCCATTAATGTGTGAAAATTCATTTTCATTTGGGCTGAAATGTTTTACCCACCCCGATAGATAGCACAGGATGTTGGAGAAATAATTTTAGAACTCAGTAGACAGAAATGTATTAGTAGCAACACCAAAAATATTACAGCAAAAGCAAAGCAGTAAGATGTACTCCAGTTTTGGTGTTTCCAAAACCAGATTTATAGTTTCATCTGTGGCTTAACTTTCTTCTGAATGCCAGCTATATTATTTACAGACCAGCTCTGGGAAAAATAGAACTATCATATTTGGAAAAAATATAGCACATTGAGATTAAGGTCAAGGCCTTCAAAACAGATAATTTTGATCCCTTGTTTCTAGAATCAGTTTATTGGATTCAGTTTCCAATAGAGGCACCTGCAAAAATTAGAATCTTAAAAATATGTCCTAAGTGGCCTTCTGTGGTGATATAGGATTTCTTTCATAACCCCTAACATGAAATTCAAATCATGTTACTGCTTATCCACCAAGTAATGGCCAAAACATTATAAAAAGTAGAGCAACTGACACTGCTCTATCTACCTATTTAGCACAATATAACTATTGGCGTTCTCTATTCGGAAGGCTGTTTCTGAAGAGCTCCTGAAATATTTTGGCTTTTTTTTCATCACCTGTCAAAGGGCAACTGTCTACTAACTGTATCATATTCCTGATTTGTTAAGATCATCTGCACAACATGCTTTTCTCTCATCTGCTCTTCTACTAAGCTTTTGAGGGCTACCCTGGCATTCAATTCGTTGTTAAAAGTATGATCTGTCTTAAAGCTTGTTGATAACTTTGCCCAGTCATTTAAATGAGAGTCCCAGAGACCTGGCATTACCATCCTGGATTATTTCCATGACTGCTTGTTGATCAGCAACAAGTTTCCCTTTCCCAAGAGGGAAAAACTGTCTTAAAAGCTAATAATTAGAACAAGAGTTCATTTTGTTTCCATTTTCCCTTACCTTGTAATAATTCGTAGTGCACAAGTGGGTTTTGTGCTTTCTCTTTGTTTCCCTGGAAGCTACGTGCTGAAAAAAACATACCAGAAACCGGACTCTGGGCTCAGCCACTCCAGTAAAATCTATATGCCAAGACGACTGTGCATTTTCCTTAGTATGAGACTGAACATGAAAGCATAATCTCAGAACAAACATCTACTTTTTCCTGCTAGGGGCTACAGAAATTCCCCTTCCTCTCGTTTTCCAGACACTGGTCCTGAAGCCCTGTGAAGCTCCTGGGCCAGTTCTGTGGCAGTTGTTAACAACAAAAGCAAGAGTAACTTGTCAAGAAGGACTTCCTGCCTTAACTCCTTGGGGCTTTTGAATGGGAGTGGAATGGAACAAAAGCGAAATAAGCTGTTAAAAACTCCCCTAGCAAGACTAAGAAAGATCTACTTCAAAAGTGTTTAGATAACTAGAAATGGACAAAAGCACCTAGCAGGATTCTCATAAACAGTCATGGACCATGTTCCCTGTAAAATCAACTGAGCAACCAAAAAAAAAAAAAAAAAGAATTCTTCTGGGGACCAATTCAACCTATGGGACACCTAAATGACTGATGACTGAGATGCTGGCCCATACAAATGATACTGCTAGTGGGATAAACTGCCTTTTTTTACACTGTTGGAAATCTAGGGTCACTCTGCTGTGGACACATGCAGTGATGGCTTTTCTGAAAGAAGAGCCTTTCCCTCCAGCTTGTGCCATCTAAATCTGGCTGAAGGCATCAGTATGTATTTCAGTTCTGCTGTCCTTTTGATCTGCCTGGATTTGAGTGATCAGGAGGCAGTATTTAACCTAGAGAGGCTGTTTCATCAATATATGGAAAAGAAGCAGGTCCCATGGCCAAGTCCTTTAAAGGCCCATTGCCTCAGAGCGTGATTTACTGTTTGAAATGAAGAGATATGAATAACAAAATAAAAACTCACTGACAAACTGCTGGCTGCAATTCCCAGAAACACATCTCCCTGGATCCTCCCTTTTTCTCTTAATTTTATAACTCCCAAGACACAAGATACAAGGAAAATCTTTAAATCTTTCCTGGTACTTTATTCAAGATATATCTATACTGCAGTCTGCAGTGTTGTGTGAATACAATTGAGATTGCCCTACATGAGCTAGGAGAGTTCCTGAGACTCAGTTGCCTTGCAGTAGCACAATGCTCAGAATGAGCTAATTTTCTCAGTTTCTTGAGGTTTCTTGAGGGTTTAATGCAAAGCAAACACAGAAACCCTCTTCTGGTGGGAGAACAATAAGGAGGAAGAGAAATAGTGCATTTCATCCACACTGGCAAGCAAAGATGACATTGGGGGCCAGTCAAAGACATTTTTGATACTAACAGGTTTCCATCAGAAAATGATTAGACCTACACCTCAAGAGTCAATAGAAAGGCAACATATTGACCAGCATTTTCAACAACAAAGGAATCAGAACAACTACAGGGGATTTTTTATTTTACTGTATTAATTTTTACTCTGTTTCATATTTCTGTTTGAATAAGATGGTATCAGTGCGCACAAAACAACGGCTCCTTATGTTGTATTGCTTTGTTTTTAAAGAACTACTTCACAGGAAATTTAGAGCCTTTCCAGTTGCATTGCAAACAGGGGTCTGCATAATGTACTGCAGTGGGGCTGAATGCTGCACTCAGTCTCTTCCAGTGGTCTCACTTATTCTCTCCTTTACAGGATTTGACTCACAGACACTTAAATGAAAATTTACTGCATTTACACAACTTTGTTTTACTAGCACCATAACAGTGAGTAGTATCTCAGTAGGAGCTGATATAGCCCTGATACTTCCCAGTAAGACCTTCAGTTGGATATTATATATTATATAGTGGGATAGGGGTTTGAGTGGGTGTTTGAACTTCTAAATTAAACAATGAAAAAATAAAATAAAATTAATATCCAAATGCAGCTTGTCCACTTCCATAGTTATTCAAAGTCAAGATACCTTCTTTTTAACCCAATACACATTGTTCTGTCAGGCTACTAGCCTTCTAAAAATAAAGAAATACTCAAAATGCTTTATGGGTCATTTTCACTTCTCTGCATTACAATATGACAATGATCATACTGTCAGCTCTCTGTCAAAATAGCCTTTCCGTGATATGATGAAACTTTTTCTTCATGTAGCCATATAAGCATTGATATGAGTGGTCTTTTCATTACAAACCATAGTTGGTGTGAAGAATTTATAAACACAAAACAATAATGGAGCCCCTGCCTCAGTTCATTTGGTAAGAACTGAATTTGAAGAGATGCAACTAACCACAAAAATTAATAAGATACTGCTTCCAGGGTCACTTCTAAGCTCCACCATGCTATTTTGATTAGTACTGAAACTTAGGACCTCGTTGTGGGCCCAATCCACAGCCATTATACAAGACAATATGTACTCCAAGATAAAAGACAAAATCTTGACCATATACTCATGACATGAATCATGAAAGAATTCTTAATGGGGAAAGAGACTTTTACTATGCAAGACTAGAGGAATCAGGACCTTCGCAGGAATTATGAGTGCAAACTGCTAATGCACTTCTAACAGTAGGAAAGACAACAGTAAAAATAGGAATAAAATGTGAGTGAGAAGCTTCACTCCATCTGATATCTTTTTGTAATTCAGACAAGGACATAATCATTAATACTGCCGTAATGAAGGCATCTAGAAATAGGAAGGGAAACTAAAGCCATCTGCAGCTGAGATTGACAAAGTCAGGAACAGCTGTAATTTAATTTATTAATTTCTTTAACACTCTATTGTCATTATTTTAGTTGAACCAAAGAGGACTAGGCTATTTGTTAGCTACATCATACTACATTTTTTGCTAACAATAATCTGGGGATATCCCCTATGTATCCAAGGGGATACATAGGACTGACATGATATTAGAAGGTCAACACTTGCCTCTGGAATCTGAGAGTAAAAAGTCATATAGGTTCTCAAAATATGCACAATGTCCTATCAAAGACATTAACTGTCTGACTTTTTAAAGATATAGAAAAGCTTCAGCTGTCAGATATTTCTGTTATGAGGAAAAGTGGGTCAGCAAGTGCATACAGACCTGTGATCCTGAATTTTACTACAATAACTGGTCTTTAATAAATTTTGAAAGTAAAATGAGAAATAAACACACAGTACAGACTGATATTTTACAGTTTTTACCTACTTATGCAAGAGAAACATTGTCAGCAAAAAAACAAAGTTAAAAGCAGTTTCATGATCTGTGTTTGTTCCAAAGGCCCCAAACTAATTTTCTATTTTATACATTTTTTCCCTCCTCTGTGACTGCCAGAGGCACCAACACTAACAACAGGATGTTGTTTGGATAATTATACAAAAGGCTGTAGAAAATGGAATGAACACAAGGTCAAATGGAAAAAATGAAATGTACTCAAAAAGTACAGAGGAATTATGCTTTTTCTAGTATTACTTATACACTTGACTGATGAAACTTGAAATGGAAAGATAGTCTTATATTTAAAAAGATGGTCATGGATTCTGACAACCAAACTCAGTTCTCCTGACTTCCTGGTTAACCTAAAGTTAATTCACATTAGTTACCTGAACAATACAGACATTGTTCCTTTCCTTTCTGGTTCATCTACTTAAATAGTAAAATCTTCAAGGCTGAGATCTTGCATTGTAAGTATGGACAGTAGCTGACACAGAGAGGTCTCTGGCTGCTGGTTATCAGGTAAAACCTCCCCATTCTTTTGTTTATTTCCTCCTCCTGAAATCTCAGAAGCTTGTCTAGCTCTTCTCTTCTAGCCTACTGACTTGTGCCTGTGGAATGAATCCTCCCTTACCAAACCGAAGCAATGGAATTGTCCCATTCCCTTTATGTGTGTGTTCCTAAGGTTAACCCTCATGACTGATAATGTAGATGCTTAGATTCATAGAACAGGGCTAGAAGGGATCTATGGAAATCATCTGGTGCACCTGCCCTGCTCAAAGTAGGGCTAAGTTCAGAGCCAGATCAGGCTGCTCTGGGTTTCTTCCAGCCAACTTTTGATTTTTCCAATGGAATCCATAATAATTTATTTTTTTTTTTTTTAATTTTTATTTGTGATGGTAGTTTGGGGTTTTTTGTTTTGTTTTTTTTTTTTTTTTTAATTATTGAAATGTTACCTCTCATTCAGGTTTGGCTTTTTACCAGATTTTCTGAGGTGATCTTAAAAGCAACTGAAAGTTGACTATACACTGACAGTCAGAAGAATCATAGAATAGTTTGGGTTGGAAGGGACTTTGAAAGGTCATCTAGTCCAACCCCCTCACTGCTCTTCAACTAGATCAGGAGGCCCAGAATCACATCCAGTCTGGCCTTGAATGTCTCCAGAGATGGTGTATCCACCACCTCTCTGGGCAACCTGTGCCAGTATTTTACCACTCTCATTGTAAAAATTTCTTCCTCATGCCTGAATCTCCCCTTTTTTAGATTAAAACCATCACCCCTCATCCTATCACAACAGGCCCTGCTAAAATGGTCTCTCCCCATCTTTCTTATAGGCCTCTTTTAAGAACTGAAAGGCTGCAATAAGATTCCCCTCCCTTCCCCCGCCATCTTCTCCAGGCTGAACAACCCCAACTCTCTCAGCCATTCCTCATAGGAGAGGTGCTCCATCCCTTTGATCATTTTTGTAGCCCTCCTCTGGACCCTCTCCAACCAGTCGATGTCTTTCCTGTACTGAGGACTCCAAAGCTGGATGCAGTACTCCAGGTGGGGTTGCTCCAGAGCAGAGTAGTCTCAGTAATTTTAACTTTTGTTATGTAAGGGTGATGAAAGTTTCATATCAGAAACTGTGTCCACATCCAGAAAAAGGGACCTCAAGTTTCATCCTCATATTCTTAGCCTCATTTCTCATTTTTTATGCTCTTTAAATGAATCATGTTAATACCTAAAAAGTCAACTGATATAAAGGTAATGCAGTTTTGAGAAAGCTGGTAAGAGTAACTTGCTTAATTAACAAACCATGTATAAAATCATGCTTGCTATAAACACTGCTGCGGAGCAAATGCAATCCATTAAGATTCATAGGAAGGCATCATGTTCTGTTCTGTCAAAAAGGTTTAACTGCTGATGAGCAGGTTTTGAATCCTGAAAGCTGGAAAAATGTGTAGTCCCCTCTTGCACATCCACTAAACTGTTCCAGACTGTGGACTACTTGTATCCTAACCTGACAACTGCTCTGTCTGTGCTCAAGTCCTGTATAGCTAAAGGGGATGTGTCATGTCACATAATGTACTTAACAGGATACAATTTGGATGTCAGTGGTGGGTGTCTTGCTTGTATGTGTGTGGAGGTTAGGAATGGTGCTAAAATCAAGCAGCAGGCTGTTATAAGGATATGTTGAAATAAAAGACAGAGCAGAAGAGAAAAGTACAGCACACCATGACCAGCTCCTCCATTCACAGAAGAGAGTATCTTCAAATCACTACATCAGATGTAAAGTAGATATTTATTGTAGCAAACTATCTGTGCATTGATGAACCAGTTTATGAAATCCACCAGTTTCAACTTGCCTTAATAGGGCCTTTTTCACTCTGCTAAAAAAGCATGACAGATCTGCCTGAGAGTCAGTGTTACCAGCCAGGGCAAGGGCTAGTCAGAACCCAGGAACACTATTAGAGACTTTTCCATTCATTAGACTGGATCTACTTCCTTTAGAGTGATATTGCTTTGGCGGACAGAATTAAGTTGCTCTGATTTATTGCATGAAATAAAGAAATGACTTTTCTTTCTGCTTCCTTTTGCATTTGATTTAATGCAACAGTTTGCTGTTGTCCTTTGTGGTATTAGCTGAACACTAGGTTGCAATGACCATTATAGTAGTTGACAGGTTTCAGATCTTGTTTTTCCAAATTCAGACCCAGGCTTCCAAGGTTTCCATCCTTGAGGTGTCAGAGACTTCACTATTCAGTTACGATGAAAGGCAACAGACAGGATCATCTTTCACCATAATATGAGAACTGTGATGCATTTAGACATGAATAGAGATTAATTAAATCATGTTTTCTTGAGTACATTTTGTAACAAAGGTCAGGAAAACTGCATACAGATGGAAAATTAGGCAGTTCCCACAAACATAGTTCCTAACTAACCATCTAAGTCTTCTTAAAGACGTCTGAAAATAATAATGTAATAAATGGTCTATAATAAATGATTTATATGGTCATGACAACTGTGATAGTAAATATAGAAATTAACTTTTACACACACACACAAAAAAATACAGTCTCAAGTCTTTTGGGATCATTGTTTCACCATAACAAGCACTCCAGAGCAACTTCATTCAATCTATTTGCACATAGTTTCTACCAGGCAACGGTTCCTGAT
Source organism: Nestor notabilis (assembly GCF_000696875.1). Lineage (NCBI taxonomy): Eukaryota > Metazoa > Chordata > Aves > Psittaciformes > Psittacidae > Nestor > Nestor notabilis. The sequence goes on along the minus strand of NW_009939673.1, from coordinate 39,912 downwards.
CACCTGTATCAACTGCAGAAGGCAAAATAAATTCCCTTCCACAAGAAGGGTGTGCAAATTGCTCTGTATTACATGAACTTGCTTTTGGATACTAACAGCTGTGTCCATTTTCCTGTTCATTTACAATCACCACACAGGGCTAGTGAACGACTTTTTCCACATCAGCTTTGAGAAACAAATGATTTTCTGATGCAAGCAGGACATTACTTCTTATAACCTATGTAGCATGCATTCAAGGCCATAGGTATGGTCCAGCCAAAGTCTGGGAGGGCCACCCAGTTCCCCAGCCCGAACACCCCTGGATGTTGTTATTGCTTCTGAAACTTCAGATCTATCATGAACTAAGGGTGTTTAAAGAGAATCCTGACTCTGCTTGAGATAAATATGTCAGAGACTGCCCTTTTCTTAATTTGAAGACTTTCTACATATGCTGTATCAGTCTGCATTAGCATATTTTCTGTTTCAGTCCCTCTGGTACCACATAGTTGAAGCCAAGAGAGGATGAAGGCAGGGTTCTAGAAATCTGGGACCCTTGCCTGGAAAAACCATAGATGCAACTCAGCCAAAGTCATAATGTTGGAGAAGGATTCACTACAACATCTGGTTTCTGCCTGCCAGCCATCTGTTAAGTGGATTAGGTGTTGGCTGGAAAACCCCAGTTATCAAAAGAAAAACAAAGAGCAGCAGATTGGGAAAAGACAAGTAAGAAGTGGAAAGGCGATAAAAAAGGAAAAAGGTGAATGATGGAAAGTTTATGAAGAGCACACTGACGTTTTACCAGACCTTTTGTAGTAAACTCTTAATCTTAAAAACCAAAATTCTCCTCTCAAGGAACAGAGAGCCTTGAAAAAAAATACCCAAAACATGGAGGATGCTACTCAGAGAAGAAGCAGTGACCAGACAATACAATATTACTAGGAATACTTAACAATACAAGTTATTCCTACAGACATTCTGCTATACTGTGTACAGCGTTACCTCACAAAAGTTTTACAGGACAAAATCTGGTCCAAGGAAAAAAAAACTATGGATGTGTATGTGTGCCTATGTGTGTGTGTACATGTATAAATATGTATCTATCACTCTGCAGTTTCAGTGACACTGTATAGAGTTGAACAAACCAAGGAGATGGTTGCCTAATATGAAAGAGATATAAAATATAGACATATTTCACAGGAAAATGAATATCAATATACAGCTTCTGCATGATATTAATATCATTGGTTTTTGACAATAGTCTACGTATGATTGAGCTATAGTTAATTGCATAGGAATTTATAACACTCCCTCTTGTAAATACTGCTTCTTTGTTACCACACTCTGCTACTGAGCGAAAGGTATCTTCAGTTGCTGGCTACCGTGAAACTCAATCATGGTGCTGTAGGCGCCATGTCGCAGTAATTGTTTGGTAAAAGATTACATGTGAGTGCATGCCTTGTGGTTTAGCCCCAGCCAGCAACTAAGCCCCACACAGACACTCACTCACCCCCACAGTGGGAAGAAAATCAGAAGGGTAAAAGTGAAAAAACTCATAGGCTGAGATAAAGGCAATTTAACGAGTAAAGCAAAAGCCGCACACACAAGAAAAACAAAACAAGGAATTCATTCACCACTTCCCATGCCAGGCACGTGTTCAGCCATCTCCAGGAAAGCAGGACTCCACCACACATGACGATTACTTGGGAAGACAAATGACATCACACTGAACATCCCCCCCCCTTTTCTGCTTCTTCCCCAACTTTACATGATGACCTCGACATTATATGGCATGGAATATCCCTTGGGTGAGTTGGGGTCACCTGTCCCAGCTGTGTCCCCTCACAAGTTCTTGTGCACCCCCGGCCTACTCACTGGTGGGGTGGTATGAGAAGCAGGAAAGGCCTTCAGTCTGTGTAAGCAGTTCTCAACAACAGTGAAAACATGCCTGAATTATCAACAGTTTCCAGCTGTCCTGGGTTCAGCTACAGCAGACATTTTTTCTCTGTCTTACTAGATGGTGCAGTGCTGTGGTTTTGACTTTCAGTCTGCGAACAACGCTGTTTTTAGTTGTTGCTCAGTAATGTTTACTCTGACCAAGGACTTTCTCAGTCTCCTGCTCTGCCAAGGAGGAGGGGAAGCCGGGAGGAAGCAGAGGCAGGACACCTTCCCCAAACTGGCCAAAGGGCTATTCCATACCACAGCACGTCATGCCCAGTATAGAAACTGGGGGGAGTTACCTGAAAGGCCCAGATCGCTGCTCGGGTCGGGCTGGGTATCGGTCGGCGGGTGGTGAGTGGTTCCTCTCCCCTTGTTATTACTCTAATCATTATTATTGGTAGCAGTAGTGGTTTGTATTATACCTTAGTTACTGAACTGCTCGTCTCTCAACCCGTGGGAGTTACATTCCTCCGATTCTCCTCTCTACCCCTCCAGGAGCGGGGGGAGGAAGGAAGAGGGGGGGAGTGAGCGAGGCTGGGCTGGGCTTGAACCACGACACCAGCACAGATTGGAAAACAGCTACTATGGAGAAAATTACGTCTATCCCAGCCAAAACTATCACAGTATGTGAAAGCAATACAAGTCTGCCTAAAATTCGAAATAAATGCTCAAGAAATCCTGTGACTTTTCATTATTCAGTGAACGCTACTCATAGAATCTAAAGCTGGAAGAAACCACTGTGGTGATCTAAGCTGATTTTCCTGAAAACGTAGTCACAATACTTCCCCAAATTAATCTCTCTTTAACAGCTATTTAACAAACAAGAAACAGTAATTCATAATTTGACTAAAACAATTCAGTTTTTCCTTTAGATTTCTGATTTATGGCAGTGTGTTGCATAATACTGTGGTTTGCTTTGGTTTTGTTGAAATCAGTTTCATATCTTGTATGTTTTGAGTTGTATCATGTACAAAAAAGTTCTTGTCAACATTTTGATAACAATCTATGGCATTAAAAACAAATGTATGGCAAGAGTCCTTACATATAATATTTTGGGATATCTCTATTTTTTTTTTCGCTGTGCTAATCCCAATATAACTGAAACTTGAAGTGGTCTTAAGATACCAAGAAAATGTAAATGCCTTGGGCTCCACCTTTGCCTTGACCCTACTCATTAATTCTCTGCTTTCCTCAGCGTGCATGGAGCACTGGTCAACCTGCAGCTGCTCACCCATTCCCCGGGGTGTTACTCACCTGTAATATACCAACCTGACAGGCTTGCAGCAAAATTATAACATGGCCCTCACTTACTCAGGGTGCATATCTCTGTTACGCAAACCTCACGCCCCTAGTAAGCTTTCATATGTATTCTCTGCTGATTCTTCATTCAGGCATATTTAGTGCTTGATTAATTTGTTAACAGGACAGAGTTATCTTATGACTCCATATTAATGTGCTCTAAGTAGGCTAAACATTAATAAACTTGAATGTGCCAGTAAAACTTTAAGAGACACAGTACCAACTGAATTCCCCCTCCTTCAGATCAGATGCTGCATAATGACTAAATATTACTGTGCTAGTTTTACGTAAATGGAGACAATATGAAGCTAAACCTAAAGCAATTTAATATTTTCTTGATTATATTTAATTTAAGATTAACTAACCCTGATTAAACATGACCCTTACAAGTACATCAACAGCCTGCAATTAACATGCTGTTGGTAAACACTTGGAATCAGAATTTTTTGTCTCTCACACCACAAGACACAAGAATAAGTATCTGTTATATTCCTGCCTGCAATATCTAGTAGTTAAAATAATGAAACCTGGTGGATTATAAGCACTTCCGAGGTGTCCTCAAATGTGTATTATGAATTAAAAAAAAAAGTAGTATTTAAAAAAATTTTAAAGTGTAGAGTAAAATTTTACACTGCAGAGTCCTCAATGAACCACACCACCAAGCAGAACTGTGGAGAAAGCAGAGGTGGTTCACAATTAACTTTCCAGCAGCGGCTTTAGAATGAAGAGCCAAAACTTGGAAACCAAATGACAAAAGGAAAAGATAGTCTCACAAGGTGGATGCAAACTGGCTTTGTCCTATTTATAGAAAAACCTGTCTCACTTGTCTTGGAGGATCGCATGGGATAAGATTACAGGAATGGCCATTCAGGACTAATGGAGCAGGACTCTTCAATCCCCTTCCAGCAGAAATCAAAACCTGTTCCCAAACAAGGCTGCACCCAAGTGGATGCTGCTTATACTGGTGTCAGTGCACACAAGTGCTTTTCTACCAGCAGATGCCATCATCAGCGACACCAAATCCCAAAGTGCTTCATATCCAGCCTTCCAGTTGTGCTCCTTGAGTGCTGCAGGCACATCTTTTCCCACTTTCTGCCAGCTCAACAAATTACTGACCTCACCTCCCTCTAGATGCAGCACGGCTTTTCACTCTCCTTACCTCTCCCTACTGAACCATGCACATGAATTCTAAGTTGTCTTGGGCAAAAATAACTGAGGTTAGGAAGGACCTGCTGGTTAAAGTGCTGTGGAAAATTTGGATCATTTTTACATAAACGGGTGAAGAAGCAATTCTTACAAGCAGCTGATCTTGCCAGTCACTGAAGACCTTTAGGTTGGGTAGAAGTTTTAAGTAAGTTGTATTGACACCGAATGAAAATGCCCTAGCACATTTCCCAGCTACAAGAAAAACGGCTAGAAAGCAAGGCACCGTAAGCTTCAGCAGGGAAGCCAAAAACAAGTTCTGAAAATATACAGATTTTCCTTTTTAAGCATGATTCCTTTCCTCAGAAGCAGTTTGCTTTGCTAAGGACAGTCTGAATTATCAGGAATGACAATACATTTTCTGAAGTTCAGCTCCTGTTCTCTGAAAAACTAGGTTTATATCCAGAAGCACTCTAAGCATGAGCACACTTAGGGGTGGAATAGAGACCCAAATCATGACATTTAATTCCACTTACTGATGTCTTTCCCATCCCTCTTGGTAGATAGTGGCAACTCTTACATGACATCTTCATTGCTGACTTATAATTCATGTTTTTCTGAAGTTAAAATGATAATAATATGGACCAATCTGCAAAAGATTGACTACCAATCAGAATCACAAAGATCATGCAGTTAAACTGCAAAAGAGATTCATCGATATTTCCTCTGGGATTAGAGCTAGCTGTAAAATTACTCCTATTTTTGTTTCAGATAGGCATTTATATATAATTGCTTTTGGTCTTGACTTTACTTTTTAGTTATCTTTGTAATTTGAAGTAGAAAAATAGCAATTTCTTGATAAGAAACAATTTTCAATTAAAAAACTCAGTGTTCCAAACAACAACTTAGAATTTTACTTCAGCATGATTTTTGGTTTTCTATTCACTACTTTTAGAAGGAAGATAGACTTTGGTTTTTTTTAATAAAACAGTATTTATTTATACCAGGATGAAATCTCTTTTCCTACTTCCTGTGTTGCTTTTTATTTCCCCCCTCAGTGTTCTCTAAGGGAGCTGGTCCTTCAGCATGGCATTGTCAGACAGCATGAAGGTCAAATAAGGGCTGCACTGCAGCATATTTAGTTGCTTGGAAGTATTCAGTCTCAACTTTAAAGTTATTTTAACAGGTTTTTTTGCTTTTCATTCTTTTTGAAACTACAGCCTGTGACTATATAAACCATCACACCAATAGCATAAAGTTATGTAGTGGAAAGACCTAAAATGAGTTCCAGTCAAAATTTTAAAAGCTCTTATTGCCTCTGCGTATTCTACTTAGCCTTGAGAAAAAAAATAATCTATCAATATAAAAGTACCATGAAAGGCACAAAGCATTTCTTCTTTCTTTGGCCTGAAACACTGAGCTTCCAGACTCAACTCTTACTGCCTTTCCAACATGATAAATTTGGAGTAACTTCATTTGAAACATTGGGATGTCTCTGGTGTAAAAGTTGAGTCTCTGAAAGGGGAATCACAGCTCTGAACATTTTACTATAAAGTGAATTTTAAACATGAATCTATTGGGTAAAACAGTGAAAGGTCTTTTTTTTTTTTTTCTTTTGTTTTAGTATTGCATATGGCAAAATAAATGAATCAAAAGCTTGCATAGTTTCTACTTCAGCTGAAATATCATCTTCAGTCCTTAAAATAAGTGTTTTTCAGTCATTTGGTGTAAAACTCCAGTTTTACACCAAACATGGAAATCAGTATGTCATGAAATCAGTAGAATCACTTGGGATTTATATTTTTCTAACTGGGCTCACTATGTGATCTCCATATACAGAGCAGCTAGAACAGCAACGCACTAGCCGAGCATTATAACCAGCCTGACTCCCAAAGTCACCTCATTAAAGAACATGAACTCTACAATTAGTAAGATTTAAAACAGAATGTTTTCCAGTTGCTATGCCTTGTTCTACAAAGTTATATTAATTATATTACACATGGAAGTGAAAGTGGTTAATTACCAGTAATCATGTTGTTCTACAGACTTGCTTCGGGTATATCTATGGGTTGGGGATGTTTAACCAGTCCCATTGAGGAGGGACTGATGTTTATAGCACAATTCTCTTCTCAGCTCAACTGCGTAGCACTACTACTATTCCATCAAATTAGTGGCATAATCTTAACCCTAGTACCCTTGTGGTATGAGCTAGGAAAACTTGAGGCCTGATATGCTTTGGAAGCAGAGCATATTATTTTTTGTTGATGCCAACCAAGATCCACAGATATCCACTGAAAGGTCCAAAGGTAGCTAAGATATCTCAGTAACTCTCTGGAAAGCTCATATTAATGTATTAGCTCTTTGCTTAGATTTTTATTCTCAGAACATCCCTTGATACTCAGTGAGTCTTTCCAAAATCAAGTAGACATGAAAAATGTGTGCAAACAAATTTTTGCAGTCAGCCAGATGGATAGATATGATATTGGACAAGCACAGTTTAGTTGGCAACAGTCAAAGATAAAATGGTAAAACACTATTTTTACTGGTACAGTTTAGTTATGTCATGGGATAGTTTTCTAACATTAGTATAAAACACAGTTTACTAATATGGCTGTAGCTGGACATTTTGACATTATTGTCCACAGCTATTTCTACATCCTGAAGTGTTGTGCTAAGCTTGGCTGGGATAGAGTCAATTTTCTTCAAAGTAGCTAGTGTGGGCCTATGTTTTGGATATGTGCTAGAAACAATGTGGATAATTTAAGGATGTTTACATTATTGCTGAGTAGATTTCATGCACAGTCAAGGCCTTTTCTGCTTCTCACACCACCCCACTAGTGAGTAGGCCGGGGGTACACAAGAACCTGGGGGGGAACACAGCCAGGACAGCTGACCCAAACTGATCCAAGGGATATTCCATGCTATATGGTGTCATGCTCAGCATATAAAGCTGGGGAAGAAGCAGGAAGGGGGGCACATTTGGAGTGATGGTGTTTGTCTTCTCAAGTAGCCATTACATGTGATGGAGTCCTGCATTCCTGGGGGTGGCTGAACAGCTGCCTGAAATAGAAAGTGGTGAATTAATTCTTTGCTTTGCTTTACTTGTGTGCACAGCTTTTGCTTTACCTGCTAAACTGTCTTTATCTCAGCCTGTGAGTTTTCTCAGTTTTACCCTTCTGATTCCCTCCCCCATCCCACTGAAGGGGAAATGAGAAAGTATCTGTGTGGGGGTTAGCTGCTGCCTGGAGTTAAATCATAAAATCTTACAATGGTTAGGGTTCAGGAGGACCTCAAGATCATCTAGTTCCAAACCCCCTGCCATGGCCAGGGACATTTCACACTAGCCCACATCTACCTAAAGCTCTGTCCAACCTGGCCTTGAACACCGCCAGGAAGGAGCATTTAACACTTCTTTGGGCAACCTGTTCCAGTGCCTCACCACCCTCACTGTAAAAAACTTCTTTCTTATATCTAACCTGAACTTCCCCTGTTTAAGTTTAAACCCATCACCCCTTGTCCTGTTGTGACAGTCCCTGATGAAGATTCCTTCCCCAGCATCCTTGTAGGCCCCCTTCAGATACTGGAAGGCTCCTATGAGGTCTCCACACAGTCTGCTCTTCTGCAGGCTGAACAGCCCCAACTTTCTCAGCCTGTCTTCATATGGCAGGTGCTCCAGCCCCCTTGTCATCCTCGTGTCCCTCCCCTGCACTTGGTCCAACAACACCATATCAAACTGTTTTCTTGGCCAAGGGTCTTTGCCACTTGCCTTTTCTTGGATATGGACCATCAAAATCTAAGGCAAGTGAGAAGGCCTTCAGACTTCCCAGTGCATTTAGAACAGTTCTTCACGAAGTTGCACTGTGGGGAATCACATGGAAGGATGGGAGGAAAAGGTCATGAAGAATTATGACTTCACAGTTTGCTGTCTTCAGGATGCTTGAAGATTATTTTTTTTTTAAGAGCTTGAGAAAACACTCCCTCTATACTGTAACCAGTAAAAAAGAAAAAAAAAGGTAAAAAGGCTGGCTTGGAAAGGACAAATCAAATATATTCCCACTTCTCAGGATTTTTTTTGTCTCCTACTAGAAAACTTGCAAAAGATTTATCTTCCCCTTTTCCACATCTTCTCCATAAGATACAAACTGTTTTTTTAATATTCAATCTCAGATTAAAACAAACAAACAAACATAACCAAGCCCAACCAACTTAACAAAAAATTTAAAAAAAGGAGAGGAAAAAAATAAAGGGAGTATCTGCCTCCTGACTTTGGCAACCAAATCTTTGCTCCATGGTGTTGCATATAAATGGATGATAAACAGATTTCAACAATTGTCTGCGGTCAGCCCCATGGCAGATACAGAACGGTGTGGTGCCAGTGCCCATGCAGTGTACCTCACAGCAGACAGAAGAGAAGCTACGTGAGCTCTGCTTTCCCAATGGAGTTTGGCAGTCTGTCAGGTATAGAGTCTTCAGTACTTACAGGAATTTGTAAGGTGCACATTGTCAAATTTCCCACATCATCACAAGCCTACACCAGAGTCTGTTGCTTTCTTTGGTCTAAGATACGTTCACAGAAGATTCATTATTTGGACAGCAATTATAGCTAATTCAGAATCTGGATTTCATGAAAAAAAATGGTTTATTTTTTCTTTTAAAACCCCATGTTAATCATCAAAAGCAGTAATGAATATTTAATTCCTGAATTTCATCCATGAATACATTGTAAGAAGACAGAGAATAGTTCTCACTGAAACCTTAAGAATAAACAGAGTACTCTTACATAGCTCCAGCTTCCAGCTTTTCCTTTTAGGTGGGTTTTTTTTCTGGTTCTTCACTGAATTTCTCTTTTTCCCTTGGGACACACAAGGCCATAAGAATGTTTGTGCAATGTGGCAGATCAAAGAAACCTATATGGAATGCTTTTTATTTCCTTATATGAAATGTTTGTAGTGTGTAGCATATAGTAAATTTAGCCTAGATCCAGCATATATCAAGTTAAAGCAATTTTTTTCCCAAAAAACGACAGTTTGGCACTGCAGCCTCTGGGAGTTTTACCCTCTTTTTTCCACATTTACGCAGGCTGAAAAGATGTTACTATCTGCACACTGATAAATAAGACTGATTTTCAGCTGCTTTGAAAGCAGTATTTTATGCCAAATATTGTACTTTCCAGTTAGCAAAGATTGTAGAATAGCTTTGAAAGGTTAAGCTACTAGATATAACTCTTGCAACTATGGAGCCTATACAACAGATTCACAACTATCCAAAATGATTCATGGAAACAGGGAACAAGAAGAGGAAAATCTGACTTTGAAAGTGAAGACAGATTTTAGTATAGAAAACACAAAAAGAAATCAAAAGCAACTTTCCATGCTAACAGAGCATGGCACATTACAAAGCTGAAGTTGAGGCTGACTCAGAGCTTCAAGTGTATCTAATTTAATAAACCTCAGACAGCTTGTGTTATGAAATTAAAAGGGCTTCATTGAGAACACATAAATCAGTGCTTCCCCCGCCTCCATGGGACCCTAATGAATTTATTTGCTATTAATTTCAAGAGGTTACTAACAATCCAAGCATACAAACCATGACAGTGCTGTGAACAGGCCTGCAAGAGAGCTTCTACAAATTCTCTGATGACATCCAGGACAAGCCTATATGGAGTGTTCAGTCGAATACCGCTGAAGAGATTACGAACTACTGATACCTACCTTTTGACCTTCTGCTACAATTCATCAACGGTTTCACCTACTCATGCACTACTCTGCACAGAGGGGGAGAAGACAGCAGCAACAGAGCAGGAGAGAGAAACGACTCAAAGTGTGAAACCTTCCAAGCAGTAAAAATAGGTTTTTTTGTTGAAGCTAAAGGGATGCCTCAAATAAGCTTTGCAGAGCCTTGTGAGTCAGGGCTAAATGGGGCATCAAACTCCAGCAAACTGAAGCAAGTGTAAAAGAGTAAAAAAGATGGATATTTTCCTTTCTTAAATCATCCTTCACAGGCATTCAGGCTTCTGCAGCTGTCTCCCTGCGTTAAACAGCTTTCTTTGTAGAAGATCATGTTCTCCTTTGAGGTCTTTTGCAGTGTGTCAGCCTCCTATGGTGAAGTATCTCCTAATACATCTATCTTGTACAGTGTCTTGGAGATCATATTGAATTGCCCACATTTCTTTTCACAGTAACCTCCAGAGACAAGGACCTGTCCCTTCTACAGATCTGTGAGCCCTTTAACAGATTATGAGTTAGCCTATTCCAAGTATGGTGTTGCCTTTATTTTAATGATAGTATCTGATGTTTTGTAGGGTGTGTACACTGCTGTCCATATTTTTGAAAAGTGGTCCTTTGTAGTGTTCTACAAAATGTTGTACAGTCCCAAGTGTTGTAAAATATATTTTAAAAAATTACAGATATAAGCCAGAGTCACTGAATCTCTATGCATCATTTCTAACTGTCTTTGGTCACAACAGCTCAACCCTATTCCCCCTCAAACAAAATACATTTCAAAACTAATCAGGCAACCAAGCTACAAGTAAAACCCCTGAAAATTGCCCATGTAATTTTACCCCTGTAGGATTACTCACTATGCCTCTCATGGAAAATGAAATCTCAACAAGAACCTGAATTGCTGAAAGGAACCCCATGTCTAGGGAATTGGAAGCTACACCCTTAAATGGATGGCCATGGATTTTAAGAACAGTTTATAAAACAAAAGAACCATTTTCACACAGTAAGTAAAGTAAAAGCAGCCTCCACCCAGTTTCTGCTGCCAAGAGTAAAAGGCCACAGGAGGTTGCTTTCGAGGTGTTATTTATATTGGATTTTAAAATGGTCTGAGGGGACAGAGGGTTAAGCTATCAATTATGTAGTTGTAAACCAAGAACCTCTGGGAAGAGAAGCAGAAAATTGTACACTTAGAGAACGAGCAAGACATTTAGGAGAGGTTCAAGGTTAACTCCTTTCGACGGCTCCTCTGAATTCTGCTTAGAGTTCACATCACAGTACAAAGCCCAGGGAACAATTCTGGAGCAATAGGAAAGCAAATCCTAAAATTGTGATTTGCTCAACACCTCAGGGGATGCAGCAGGAGCTGTTACAGGAGGAAAGAAACAACAAAAGTCCCTAGACCACCAAGTCCATATTGTAGCCAGTGCAGTTCAAACGCCAGACGCTTTCTATTGTAAGACATGCTGTTAATGTTCCCCTGCCCACCAGCCACTGCCATAATGCACTGCTGGAAATGTGAAAAAAGGGCACAGCTAGTGTGTAAATGCAAAATCTGGTAAGAACTGAAAGCAGAAAACGGAAAACGGTCTGTGAGTGTCCATGCAGGTGCAATAGCAAAAACAGACATGGTAAATGCCCTCTCCTAACTCATAAAGTAGAATGACCAAGTTGTTCCTTCTCAAAAGCTGAGACAAATCCACATGAAAAGTTGTGGTTTTTTGGGATGACACTTGTGGTTGCTGGAAATACTTACAGTTCTTCTCCATATGTGGGCAGGAAGCCGTGAGATAGACTGTAAACTTTCCTTGTCCCTCTTCCCCGTTTTGTTTTCTAACAACCCTAAAACCTAAGACCCACCTTTCCATCCTGAAACCCTATTTATTGGCCTGAGAATCTCAGCCCTCAGATAGTCAAATCCTGCTTCTGCACTTGCCTAAAGCACTCCAGTTCAGCCAGGGTTTTTCAGATGGGCACTGGAGTAAGCAGGCAACAGCAGTCCTACTCTGGCATTTCCAGCAGGAAAGTCTGAGACCTTATTAAAGTTGTTTTACTGTTTGGTGCAGCAAAAAGCTCAGGAAAATTCTCCCCAGGCATTGTATCAGACCTTTACCAGAGAGAATAAATTGCCAGAATACTCAGATTTGGGAAGGTTTCTCCATTTCCTGAAGGACAACAGGCTCCCAACTCAGGGCAGAGAAGGTATGGGACTCTGACAGAAACAGAGAGGAGAATGTGTGGAGATACTCCCCCTGATGATCTCTTTTTGGTTTGCCAAGTTCAGATGCCAGGAAGCAGCAAGGATGATAGTCTGGGGTTCAGACAACAATTTCATAGCCTGCACAAGGTGATTCAGCATGTTAAGACAAGAGGCACATATTAGATGCATCCTCTTTCAGTTGGAAAATGCTCTCACTGAGTTTGTTTTTAAACAATAGCACAAGAGGGGCATAGATCATGGAAAGGATGTGCTTGTCCTTCTGTATGTTCTGTGAACTGCTTAACATTCTTCTGGCTTGTGTCTATGAAAGTGCCAGGCCTGACATACACACAAAACTGAAATGATTGCTTCAAGAAATACTCAGGGGGAATTAAAGAGCAGAACTTGAAAACAAATATATATTTTTCCCTCTGGTTGATTGATTTTATTTTTATCCTGTTGAAGAATCTGTGGAGTAGAGGAGACACACATTTTAAACTGAAATCAATGGTCTAGGATTTCAAGCCATATTGCCTGACCCAGAACTCAGTAAAGTCAACGGCAGTCTTTCCATTCACTCCAGAGGGCTTTGGATGAAATCCATGGAGCTGAAAGTGATGACTTGCACTTTCAGATGCAGTCAATGCGTGAGTTTTTTAAACACATTACGATTATTTTCTTACTACGTCTCTTTAAAATGCTGTTTGTTCACCATGGCATTGTGTAATACACAGATATATTAGTACTAAGAACATGGCTCTCCATTAAAAGACTCAAATTATTATATTTCTTATATAAGCAATTCTTATGAAATCCAATAACATAATTAATCAAAAATGATTGCTGGGTTTATTTTCCATCATTCTACAATGATGTTTGTTTTCTTGAAAAGTTATATTGCACTGAATATTTACATTTACAAAAACCCCACACAACACAGGCCTTTCCCTATGCTGAAGGGCTTACAATCTAAGTAAAAGGGACCAAAACAGACATATACAGCTAGTTGAAAGTGCATTGGCTAGAAAACAGCACCCCAGCCACAGAACTGCTGTGACCCTGTCATAAAAGAGATTTTTTAACATGGATTTGAAGGTAGATAATGCAGGAATCCTGTGGGAGTCTGCCTGCCCTGCATGCCCATCTTGCCACTTCGAGAAATGTCCATTACACTTACCAGAAAAGAGTGGTTTATACTAAAATATAGTCTCCTTTTTCCACATAAAATCATTTAGAATTTTTAATAGAATTTTTAACAATTCAAACTTTTACACCTCCTAATGATAGCTAATTCATTAACAGAGAAGAATAACAATGACTAATTGCAAGGAGTCTTAATTAATTAAAGCTAGTAGAAAGAACATTTTTTTCTGAACGAATGGCACCAGTGAAATGCCAAGTATTTTGTCACTGACATCCAGGGCTGAACTGATGACCTCTAAACTTTCCTCACAAAATGGCAGTGTTGCCTTGTGCTCTAGCTATCTGGAATAGAATGGTTGTACAAGTGCATGTTTATTCTCCCTGGAAAGTACACAATACCAGAGTATTGCCAGGTGCAGCAGGTCAACTGACTAAAGTGACATGCAAACCATAACAACTTTTGATAAACAGGAAGATAGTAACAGAATTGGCAGTACTTGGATTTCTTCCATTTGCCAAGTTCCTTCATCAAACGAGCAGAAACTTCAAGACCTCAGACCTGATTAAAAAGATGTTTGCATTTGTCTTTTTTAGTGAGAAACAAACTTGGCTAGAAACACAACACCCTTTTTATTTTGAAACAGGGCCTCACAGGCATAGGAGTGACTAATATCTTGATGCTGTCTGTAAGGAAAGTTTCCTCACTACATACCTGTTCAAGATATATCCAGGAGTTGCATGTTCAAGATATACCAAGGAGTGGTGATGAGGACACTCAGCTTCGATGGGAAATAACTGAATGTAAATTGTTGTTCTGAGTTGCATGGAACAGGGATTTCAATCTGCATGTCCTCTAGACTGCAATGAGTCCTCTGACCAGCTGGTGGCATCTTCCTAAAGATTTCTCAAAAGACGAGTTGGATTTAATCACCCAGTCACAGGTGAAGGTCTATCCCTGGGCAGTGCTCAGCTTAGTGTGAATGCATTGCAACGTACCCTGCCTCAGCCCACCTTTGAACAAGCAGGAATACAAGTCAGATTGCAGGATGCAAAACCATGGCAACTTTAGGATCATCTCTCAAGGCACCAATGGAATTATTTTTCCTGAAGTACAGCTGGTATATATCACAGGTGCTCCTGTCTGGGTTGTTGTTGTTGGTTTGGTTTTGTTTTTAAATATTAATGTAATTACTGATTGTAAATTAGAACTGAATGTGAAGAGATAGGAATTATTAACTTAACTCTTTGTTCTGTCAAAACCTCATTTGGATTAATCAAGCTAGTATAGCCATGAACAGAGTAACAAATCTGCCTTTCATAAATATTTTAATTTATGGTTCAGCTTCTATAGAAAAAAGATTAAAATAGAGATAAGTCAATAGTTGTTCTCAAATTAGAAGCCTTCTTCCTTCTTTATAAAGCAGGCTTATATAAAGAACAACAAACACTACATGTAAGGAATTAACTCAGGTGTCAAAGACTGAAATCTTGTGAAGATAAAAGCCAAATGAAAACAACTGTTACTTTCTATAAAGGAACACAAATACATCTGGCAATGTTTCCAGGGGCAAAAATTAATTTTTGTAATACCTACTCGTCTCCATCTGAGATTTGCTAAATTAAGACAGAAAAGGTAGGAGTAACAAGAGAGGTACCTTCAGCACGGAGATGACTTAGGGATCAGCACTTGTAAATTCACACTGATATATATATATTGTTCATCTTCTTCATCCTACAGATAGGAAATAATAATGATTTTGCTTGTGTGGCAGGAAGGATTTAACTGCCACCAGAAATACGATGTGCACTTATACCAGTCATGAATTCTGCCACACAAACTTGTCCTATTCAGCTGAATGTGTGCACCCAAGGTTTAAGGCTTCCTACATAGTGGTGTTTAAAGAAGTACTTCACAGCTTAGCAGTTTTCAGTCTTTTCTCATATTGCATGAACCTGGACATATTCCAGGAAACACTGACCTGCTTTCAGTCATAATTTTTGGCTCAGAAAGATAGTAGATAGCACACATACACCCCCATGAAAACTGTGCAGTCTTACTGAAGGCTGACCTTAAAAAATCTGAAGAGTTCAACTGCTCATAAGATCTTCTTTAACATCTATCATAAAATATAGGAAAAGTATATTCCCCTTTCTTGGGGGAAAGATGGCAATGCAGTGAAGAATGTGCCATTTTAAAACTTTGTTTGCAGAGATTTTAACATTAATAAAACCAAAATTTTGCCCTTCTCCAATGAAAACAAAAACCCCAAATGATCTAAGGATTATATATATTTTTATTTTCCCTATGGAATAGGTGGTGGTGGGGTTGTTTTGTTTTTTTCCTCAGAATTTCAACCACAATGAGATAAAAAGAGGTTGGGTTTTTTTGAGAGAGAGAAGCCTGGAAAGTGAGCAGTAAACTCAATCAGACAACGTAATACAGAGATATGGCCCATGACTGGATGAATGACATAAAAATAACACACTAATTGGAAAGAATATCTGAAACAGTTCTTTCCCCAAAGGAACAAAAGAAGAAACACAGACATACATGTAAAAAGACAAGACAGGAGGACAGGTGGAATTACAAAATTGCTAGAGTCAGAGATGTGGTATTTACTTCCATGGAAGTGAAAAAGCACTCTATATTGCACAGAAACAACGAATTACTGCTAAAATGATTTAAAATAAGAAAGGTCATGACAGGTCTACTTCTAATTAAATTAATTGCCAGGTAAGAAAGATCAAGGCCAGATGCTCAGACTTACTTTGAATAATTTGAAGTGCCCAAACTATCATGTCATTGTTTTTTTGTGCACCTGCTAATAACAAACTATCGCAGGATATTGATTAAGAACTTGATCCTAAAATAAGTTTATCCATGTCTTTTTAGGGCCTGTTTAGAGATCCTTCCCTAATGTCAGGCAAAAATAAGAGGTGTGGTATAAAGTGGTAATATATGTTACTTTTTATGCAAGGTATGGGAATTCTTATTTCTACACATTTGACTAACTTTGCTGCAAAGCAAATGTTATTTAAAGTCACCAGTTACACAGCTTACACAGTGATCATGAGAAGCAGTTCAGGCAAACATTTTATTTCTGAAAAATAGCCATTTTCCGTATTACTGATTTCACAGAACAACTTTTTCCTTATTCTATTTTGTTTTTAAGAGTACCCATTCTCATCAGCTTGCATCACTTCCCTAAATGGAAATGACATTTTCACCCACAAGTGTAGGACAGGGGATAAATTGCTGTCTTCAAAGTGCTGAAAAAAATTATCATCTTGCCAGTGTCAGAGCTCTTTGAAGTTTGCAAATATAAAAAACAAGCCAACAAATGTTTTCAGAGAAGACACTGATGAATAAGCAATAATGCCTGGCACTTGATACAGCGCCGGGCCTTTGTATAGTACATGAAGCAGTCTGAATTCTGAAAATCCAGTTGCCAATAGAAGCAACATATGGTAATTTCCTGTATGTGATCAAACAGAAATTTTGTTTTTCCTAAGCATCTTTGACTATCTGGGGAAAATTCATTGTTTTACATATTTTATTTGCTTGATTTATTTATCTGCCTGGTTGTCCTTTACTAAGGAAGCTCAGTGATGTCAATGTTTACTGGAAATGTTTGCAGAGGACTGCAAATCAAAATGAAGAAAACCAATCTGCAAGTTCAAACAAATATGCAGAGGCTGTGTTTTTGAGAACACCCTAGGCCATACCAGAGGTGATGAATCTTCTTCTTTAACAAATATGTGAAGAGAAAGGTATTACAACCTAGCTGGAGGGCATAAGTCCCCATGATCCATCAGAAAGGAATTATGTTTCTACTGTTTGGAAGAGGACAAACAGGCAGTGTGGCCTTATTATGAGTACTTAAACAAACTAAGTAATACTGGTTAAGAAAATTCTGTTTATTCCATGTCTTCCCTAATACCAGACTGAGCATTCTCCCCAGTAAAAAATATTTTGGAAGAATTATTTGTTCCCTGGGGATCAGGAAATCAAGAACATATTAGCATCTGAGTCAATGATCAGTCACAGCTGGGCACAGCAGGTCGCATGATATTTTAGTCAAATGAAAGACTGAAGTTCCTCACAGAGGAACTTGAGGTAAGCAAAAAGAAAACTTTTATGAAAGGATGTGCAAGTGATGTAGAACTACCACTCCCACAGACTAGAGCAGCACAGTATGGTGAGAATATTATTATCAGCATGAAATGAAGCAAATAATTCTGACATTTCCAAGCTCCAATTTTTCATATAACTTTTTATTCCTATGAAAAATTTTGCTATTTCGTTTTTATTTTTTTCCTGTCTCAGGACCAAGTGTCAAAATAGCAATCTCTTGTGGGACAGAAATTCCATTTTATATTAGCTTTCATATCAAGAGTGACATTTCATTTTCTCATTTGAAGCATCTCTATTTTTACCTTGTCCTATTCAGCCTCTGAAAAAAAATAATATATGTTTGAATACAGAATCATTTGGGGATCGCTGCTTCTATTTTATATTTTCAGTTTACATGTAGCAGCTCAGCTCTAAGAGGTTCAATCTGTTTCTTTCCACAAACTCTGCTTTAGCTGGCTACATTAGAAAGCACAAAGTATCTACTCTGGTCACAAGAAGACCCGCTATTGCGTGGGGAGGATGATAAGTTTAGCCCTGTAAAGACCACTCTTGGAGGTATTCCACCAGGAGAATGCAGTGAAGAGCAGCATGCAGATCTCAAAATACTTAAATATCACTGAGAATCTAACAAAAGTCTTTAAGCTGTATGCTCTGGTGCCTTTCAGACTACATATTTTGATAAGTTACACTGAGCTGGGGAGCAAACTACTTCAGTGCAAAACAAAGATCCACTCCCATCCCAAATTCATATATTTCAAAGGTAAACCTTTCCAGCTGTGTAACAAACAGGAACGGAAAAAGATGTAAATGATAGAATAATAGAACAGTTTGGGTTAGAAGGGACCTTCAAAGGTCATCTAGTCCAACTCCCCCTGAAACAATGAGGAGAGACATCTTCAACTAGCATAAATTATGAACTACTCCCGCAAATCTAAGAAAAAAAAAATAATCCTTGGCCACATAGAAAAATGTCCTCTGATCACTGTAATTTGAATTTCAGGGTACATGGAGAATCTAAATCAGGCAGAACCAGATTACTCCGTCTGCAGGGTAAAGAGTTTTCCTTTTTCTAAAGAGACAATATTCTAAATACAGTAAAGCATGAAGGGGAGACATTGGTATAGAGAGAAGTTCTTTGCTTATAATCTGCCAGTCTACCAGCAGGTTATGGGCAAGCCAGATTTGATAATTATTACTTTAATTCCCTATCCAGGGACCTTCCAACACTTGGAAGCAAATTGTTATTAAAGAACAAGTGGGACCTCTTAAAGCAGTGTAAGAAAAGACTCCAGAAGATCATATCATTCTTGGAAAAGTGAAAGAACAATTGCTGTGAGTAAAACCAATAGATCTGTGACCAGCAGAAAGAAAGAAACTTGCCTTCATACGGATTTATGCCATCAGTTTGAACAATGGGCACACTCAGATGTCTAATAAACAATGAGCTCATGCTACAGCCTCTCTCTCATGGAATGAAATTAAATTGGTCTCTTGTTTTTACCTGTCTTTCTATTTCCACACTGTAGAAAACAATTTCCTTGAGAACTCTGTCCTCCTGTCAAAAATTTGGTTGAAATTGCCCCATTATCTCAATATTATGGTGGCAGAGAGACAAAATCAGACATTTAAGCAGTTATACACATATTATTTCACACACACTCGTGCATACAGCATGATCAAAGAAGTCATATTTCCTTAGGCAAACAGGCTAAAAATAAATGTAGCACTACTTTTCTGACAGCCATTTTGAGTTTTGGCAGGACAAACTGTTTTATTCAATAGCATTTCATACAGAAAAATATAAGCTACAATATTGCCTCCTATGCTCCATGAAGAAAATTAACTTGGCCTCTAGGGCTCCTCGCTATTAATCTCCATCAAGCACCCCTGCCAACACTCCCCAGAGGCCATGATCCTGCAGAAGCACTTACGTCCGTGAGTAGCCATATAGATTTCAACTGTCACAGGCAAGTTTAGCATTCCTGAGAGATCACTGTCACAGTAAGTTCAATCTTTAAGAAAATATTGAGAAGGTAGTTCTGGGAAATATGCATTACCAAGACAGTGCAATGAAATACACCCAACCAATACGTTCATTTTATCTTAAGGCAATTTCACACCACAGGTTAAAGCACTGGGGTCAGTAAAGTTCGGTTAGGATGGATTTACCCCATGTCTGTATCTACAAAATATCTTACTAGTACACTTGGCAAAGCACTTGGTAGGCTAAAATGGGAAATCAGAGATCAATAACTGAAAAGTGAGTCGAGATCTGAGGCCCTGAGGAATGCCACAGACACAATAAAGGAATCAGAAGACATATGTAACAAGTTTCTGCTGTGCTAGCTAAGAACTGTCAATCAGGTGGGTGGGCTTTTTCCCAAGTTAATTACACTTCGGAGTTGATCTAAAATCCATAGATTTATAAAGAAAAGGCTTTGGTGGGATTATTTTCAGAGTGATCAAGGTCTTCTAAAAGCCTAAGAAGTATGACACAAGAAAAATACTATAAGCTGGCTCTTGCAATTATAAATAATGCAAATCAGGTACTTTTGAACTTCTAATTCCTACAATACTAAGCAATAATTTAAGGGTGTGTGGTTCTTTAATTTTTTAATTTTTGCAGGAATTTCAGCTCTTTTCACCGTACATATAATGGGACAAGTAACCTCAAACTTTTACTGGCCAATGAAAGAGTACTTAAGAAATAACACTGCTTACCCTGTCAACTTGGAGTATAATGGTGCAGCCGTGGTTGTAGGTAAGTCAAAGATCTCTAAGATAAAAAGTTGCCAGTGAGCAACAGAATAGACGCCTTTCAAGTCATACTTCAAGGTCATGAGGAAGGGGGTATAAGTCTCTTCCTTTTTCCACTTCTCAAGTGCCTGTATGTGCCACCAAAGAGGATCTTTTAAGGTTTGCTTTCATCAGTTAAGCTGGTAAAGCCTTCTCCATAACAGATCCTCAAAGAGTTTGGAAACATAGTAACAGCACTCACTTATTGATTGCTTTGATCAGATACTAGGCAGGAGGGAAAGAAACCTCCACATACACATCAATAAACAACCTGGAGCCTCTGAGGCCATACTGAGAGAGACTGAGAACTAACAATGGGGCTGAGATGCTCAAAAAAGAAAACCCGTGACAGCGGATCAGTATAAGGCCTTGTGGTAAAGATGCTGAAGTAAGAGAAGGAATGTTGGGTCACTGTGAAAAGAACTTTGTGGCATGTATTAAGATGCTGAGAAAACTAATAGGGAACCTTCAGGTGCAGGGAGCAGATGAGACCGTGTCCCTCTCTCCAGATGACTATAGAGGAAGCTTGGGTGACAATGCCTTGGACAAGGGTCAAGGTTAGACAGGCAGAAATGAGGCACTAATTTTGTTCACTTCTGACATCAGGAAGACATGAGGTTTAGTGGCCTCTCCCTTTCTCTAGAGGCAAGTGGCTTGTGCTTTATATGGGCACTAACGATATCTGAATGCAGTGGGCTTGAACAAGCACTACAGGGCTATGAGCTATTTATGCTGAAGCTGTTCCTGGAGTGCTTATAGTATAGGTACACTGGGGAGTCAGCCAGGAAGACAAATAGGAAGGGAAAAAAGGCAGAAGATATGCAGCCTTTTACTGAAGATTATAAAGAGAAAATTATAGGAAAAGGCTTTCAACTGAGATGAAAGGAATGCTTGTTGGAAGAAACTGAAAGTCCCACTACCTCCACAGTGCTGTTTGAAAGAGCCAGGTTGTGACCCAGTCAGAGGGCCTGAAAATTTTAGTATCTGTTACAATATATTCTGTGTATGGCAAGCTGTAAGGTAGAGCTGCCTATAGACTTTTAAAGTCCCATTGATGTGGTTTTCAAAAGCTCTGTTTCTTCTGCAAAAGTAAACTCACAACATGTTGTCAGAAGGCTAGTTATTCCCCTGACGCAACCAATTCTCAAAGAGAAAGCTGTTAAGTATGCAGATACAGAATAACTTCAAGTGATACTTGGCCCTAAAATGCAGAAAAGGTGCAAGGCCTAATACTAAAGACAGTGAACTCAGGGGTCTGAAATGTCATCTAATGAAATGGAGGGTCAGCAAGCCTTGGAAATGTAACACTGCAACAAGTTTTTGGAGTGTGTACACAAGAATCTTTAATCTTCACATTCAGACTTCAGAGAAACTCTATCTTAGCTTTTTGGTGGGCTTTAGAAGCCAAAATCATCAATGTGAGACGACAGGTATACAAGCACTCTCTGAGTGGAAGCATGGCCATGAAAAACGTACATTTATTACCTCCTGGTTATTATCTGTGTGCTCACTTTGCCTCCATTAATTTTGGATATTCTACCCCTTAGCAGAAGACATTTAAACTCTCTCCCATTTACTAAACGGTACAGGTACCTGCAGGCTCACATGGTATAGTGAATAGAATAGCTATTGTGACCACTTGTCCCTTTTTCTACAGGAAGGAAAAGAGTAGTCCGTGAACACTGGAAGCACCAAAGATCGATTTAACCTAGGATTTGTGTTTCACTATCTTTGGCATAAAAAGCTCTATCAGTATGGCAGGGCTGGCTTCCTTTGCAGAGCATCCTGCAACCTTGGTCTCCTACACACATGTCCTGACCTTTTCCAAAGCCGTGACAAGATAGGTTACACACAGCTGTCCACATCTGGAAGGAAGCTCTTAAACACTCCAAAATAGCCCCCAAGTTAGACAAGTGACAGACAGACAACAAAGCTCACAAATTATCCACTTTCCCTGTAGCTGGGAACCAGCCTTCAAAGGTCCAGGCTCCAACCAAAGATTTTTCTGTGACTCAAGCACAGACAATCTACATGGCATGTGAATGCCCTAGTGCCTAAAACCATTTGAGATCACACTGCAGCTTGCCATTCATGTAGGATACAAATAGGTGCTCTCTTTTCCATACAGCTGATTAAATAGACAGCAAAAGTGTGAGCTATGTTTCCCCAGGAAACAAGGCTAGGAAGAGCCTTCTTGTGAACTGTTGAAGATCTGAAGTGCCTGTTTTACACGTTCCTGTTGCTAATGAGGAAAACATTCATTACACGTTTTCAAGAGTAACAGTATGTTTTCTCTACGAATGGGTATCACTGACAAGCACGAGTTTTTGGTATTTGGTAAATGCTTAAAACTTTATAATTTTTAATGCCATAACAGAACAAATGCAAAAGCTGATGAGTCAGCAGGGCTACAATACTTTTTTTGCTAATTATGTATTAAGGTTTAAGAAATTCATAACTTTTAATACTAGTGTGGAGGAGAAAGCTTACACTTAGCGCATTAAAATTTGCACAAGTAACTGGTTTATATGGGAATTCCAGATAAGAATAACTTAATTAAAATGAAATTTTAAAACAAATGAGCCACGTTGGTTTTTAATCCCTCCATGCCACCTTGAAAAAAATACACCTCAGTGTAATCTGTACACAGTCCTAACTGGGTATTATGACTACTGGAAGAGGAGAAGAGCTAGGTGGAGCAATGGTATATAAATAATAAAAAGGGCAGTAGAGGTTCCAGAGTTCATCTATTAAAGTTACATTCACAAACATTCAGATCATTGCAACAGGTAAACAACCAACTCCTAAACCAGGTTGTCAAAATTTCTTATTTCCTTTGTCTCTCCTCCTACCTTTCCCTGCCCCGTGCTGGTTACTTTCTTTTAGACCATCCTCTCCAAAGCAAATTAGCTTTGGTTTTGGCAGGGCAAGGTTTATATTCCATATTCTTACACAGCTTCAGAGTTAATACCATGTTTCTTCCAACTCCTAATAAATCTTCTGCATTCACTAGTGGACACTCCATCATTTCTGCACTGTGTTTTCACCACCCAAGTTCCAATCTGGAAAGGTTTTTTTCTTTTAGTCTTTATGTGTCACATGCACCTCACCATACAATACCATTTTCAGGTTCATATTTGAAATGTTTCTGAGAGGAACAGAGAGGATATTGAGCCTGTTTAGGTGTGAGTCTTGGAGCGCTCAGGATATGAGAGAAGACATCTACATGCTATAAGAAAAGGGAAGGTCTATTAATTCTTGTTCTGTAACCAGAGATTGGAGATCTACTGTGCTTATGCACCCACACCCTGGCATCTGTCATCCTGAGCTCAGTAATTCAGCAAAAATGAACAAAGGATAAATGAAAGGAATTATTACCCCCAATTTGCAGCCAAAAGGGAGAGTGTAAGTGACAGGCTCAGGGTCCCATAAGATCTCTCAAAGCAAAGAAGTGAAGCCAAACCCTTGGAGTTTTTGCTCTTCTTGACAAGGTGCAAGTGTCAGTGCAATTACTGAGTTACATATCACATAAGGAAACACTTCTTTTACTGTAAGGGTGCCTGAACACTGGCACAGGTTTCCCTGAAAGGTTGTGGAATCTCCATCCCTGGCAATATTAAAAAAAATGCCTGAACATGGTCTTAAGCAACCAGGTCTAGATAACCCAGCAGTAGGGGTTTGACATGATGACCTACAGCAGTCCCTTCCCACCTCAACCATTCTGTAATTTTATGATCTACACCTTTCCAGAACCCTAGTAAAATCAATGACTACTGTTCCCAGATTCAAAAACTGCACTGCCTTCCTGACTACCTTTGTTGGGAAAGTGTGTTGCTAAAAGGGAGGCCAGGCCTGAGGTCACACAATGTTCACTCCACTGTCCAATTTCACAATGCCTTTTACAGGATGTAGTTCAAGAAATGTGAACATCACTTACTTGGTCAGTTGGTTGGTTGTTTTTTCTTTTTTCTTTTTCTCAGAGAAAACTGCATTTGTCCAATAGCATAAAAATAGCCTTCCACAATTGTTATATCCCTTTAGACTTAGTGAATAATTGAAGAATGCTTCCTAGTAGCCCATAATGAAAGAGGTTTATTCTGAACCTTTCTCCATTATCCAGTGCCAGCACTTTACTCCATTGCTGAGGTTGCAAGAGAAAGTGAGGGGTGACAGGTGCTTGTATATCTCTTCATGAATAAATGAAACAAATTCTGCTGCTAGCTGGCTGGGAGTAAATCTGCAGTAACTCTACTGGATAACTGAAAACACTTTGGACTTAAGAATAACCGAAAGCAAAATGTTCCATTACATTTTTCATCTGGCATGTTCAAAGGAACATGTGACTGATGAGACTGACGTGTCTATAAACATATGACAAAGTATCAACCCATATGGCTTGCTTTTTTTACCAGCTCTTCCCTCCTACTCCCTTGATTATTCACCTGTGTGTACCAATATTAACCTCAAGGCAGCTTTCCTGCTATTATATCTTGGTTCTTCTCTAACCATACTAACCAAACTTTATTGAATATCTTCTCTGCTAAACAGCTACTCCTATCTGCATAATAGTTTCCTATGGCAACCACTGCCAGCATAGACTGCCAGCCTAGAGAAGTAGGGATCTGTGCAAACAAACCTCTACCTCCATTCCCAGCACAATTTGGCTTGCCTTCTCTTTTACAGCAAATATCTACCTGGTTATAGCCCCAGATCAAGGTCTCCTGCCTCTACATTCCACTGAAAGATTGGGCCCCTAATTAAGTTTTTGACAGAGATAGGCTTGAACTACCCCACCTTGAACTACTTATACCGTACATAAGTCAGAAAAGATGCTGCATATTCAACTGCTTTATTCTTCTAATTTCTTTCATGGCTGTAATGGCACTTATATAAGCACCAACATAGAAGAGAAGACATTCATGTGAGCATCTGGAGGAAAATACATTTGTTTAGTTAGGCCTTTTCTTTTTTTTTTTTTGAGCATTTGTTCTTGCAAGTCAGGAAGAGCAGGGAAGATTTTTGAAAGTGCAGGGGTGAATGAGGACACATGTAACTATTAAAAATTCAGGCCCTAGGAGTGAAGAAGGCTACTTAAGTTCCATTTATCTATGGACTTCTGGCAGATTTTGTTATTTTGTTGTAAAGAGAAGGAAAGGGAAGTCCTGCAGCTCATTGCACTTCTCAGAAGAGGAAATTAAAGGATCCTATGTATGGTACTGAGAAATTAGGATGAAGTGTTGCCTCACTTTCTCTTACTAGAGCTTTATAGATACTAGAAATCCTAGGAGTGAGATTTTATGTAACCTGGATGGAGAGCTTAGTCACAGAAAAAATAAGCTACTAGAAGCCCCATGCTGAGAGTTGGCATTGGATTGAACTGAGCCTATAACACTTTGAGGGTGAGGGAATATGGTACAGAGTGAGGCACCCTTTGCTTTGGCACAGACCTTAACCTGCTGTCTCTAGAAAACTGACTGTTAAAAGGAATTGCTGTGCTTGTGCATACAGTAAGATTGCAAACGAAGAGCTATTAAAACTTGCCTTAATTAAAAAAGAAAAAAAAAAAAAAAACACCAACCTGCTGAGGAAAAATCATAGCCCATAATTGTGAGATTGTTCCTTCATTATTTTCTTAATTTTAAATTTGCTCTGAAATCAAACTCCCTTTGCCTCCTAATGCACAACACTAAACCAGCTGACAATGCTTTTTTCTCTGCTTATAATTTTAAAATTCTCATGCTGATTCTTTAAAAAGTGCAATAAAAGCAAATTAATAGAAAATTAGCTCATGTTTCAGTCATGGCCTTGTTTCAATGTGCCTTGCATTAAGCTTCATAGGAGATATTGAAATCTGAATTACCTGACCTTTTGAAGAGGTTAATTGATCACAAACCATTGAAGTAAGCAGTGTTTCTTGAATGATCCCTGCATTCAGTGATGAGGTGTCACAGAGAAGAAAGGGCAACTGAAAGAAGGAGGAAAGGGACCATATTCTTTGAATGGCAATGAGCCAGAAGCAGTGAACGAGTAAGGTATGCAAGAGCAGGATGAGAAATGTTTGAGGTTTCCAGCAGGTGCTCCTAAAAACTCCATAGTTCTTCATGGACCTGACATGCCACTCCCAAACTTCAGAAATCAGTTCTTCTTTCTGAATCATCTTTCCCAGTGAACTCCTGTTACTCACTTCCTACTTGTGCTAGTTTTTTTATGACTTCAGAATGTGCTATGTCTAGCAATTTAGGGGGTTTACTTTCTCTTTGATATTTTTTTTTTGTTTGTTTGTTTGGTGTGTTTTGTTTTGTTTGGTTTGGTTTTGTTTTTAATAATCCAACCCAACAACCTTCGCAGCTAAAGACACTCCTTGTATCCCTGAACCTTTATTTAAGTTTAATGTAAAATCTAAATAGTTGTCCAGTATTCTCAGTATTGCATGAGTGCATATCCGCTGGGATACAACAGTTTCTTCCTTTAGATTCTGTTAAAGATGATGACACTAGTTAGAGCCTGTAAAAGCTACACAGTTTGTTAAAATGCTGGCAGGCTCTAACAGGGTATAGACTTGAACTAGTGCTGACCAAAGACGATTCAGCTCTGACTAGGATTAACCCTCCCACGATGCACAAGAAATCCAGCTGTGATGGCATGCATCTTCACTAATTCATTCACTAATGAAGCTACTTGTTACCACACAATAGGAACAGTTAACACTTCATTGGCTAGATACAGCTATTCCTATATTGCTAACTGTAAAGCAGCTAACTAAATGAAGACGATGCAAAGTGGGATCACAAAAGACTCTGTGGTCATTGCCATCAAATTAGGCTGTACAGAACTGTGGGAGTAGTAAATATGAAATATCACACATATTACATGGAGTGAATTTGGGTGCACAGTGAACAAGGAAGACTAATCTTTTCCAAATAGAAGGTGCAATAGAAACAGAGACAAACCAAATATTAAAGAAGAATGAGATTAAAAGACAATTAAGAAGGTCCAGTTGGAAAAAAACTCGTATGTGGGAAAATAAAACAGATGTAAGCAGGGAAAAAATCAGTTGGTGGTATGATGGCATCATATTTTTACATGGGATTTATATCAGAAACAAAACGAAAGAAACAGTTTTCCAGCTTCTCAATAGAGTGGATCAGTGTTGCAGGGAGATAGGGAGGGTCTTCTATAAAGATACGCCATTGATTTCATTTTCAGTTTCTGTTTAAAAAAAAACTAAACAGCAGGCAAAGGACAAATGTTAGAAAATGACTGAAGAAAGGAAAAGCTCAAGTGAAGGGAAAACACTCCTAACATTTTCTGCAGCTATTCATCTAGACTGCTTGTCTTCAAATATGGGCAGGTTTTTTCTTCATTTTAAGAGTTAAGAAAAACTCTTGTCTCCCTGTTAACTGTATACCAACGAGTGGCTATGTTGTGCATTACTGTGCTTCCTCATAATATTGAAAATATTTTTGAAGCATTTTTTTATTTCTTGATAATCACTAAAAGGCAAAAAAATGCAAGAGACACTTCAGCATGTGTTAAATTCTGGCAGATATAATTAGCGAAGGAACATGATTTTCTTTTAAATATAGTTTTCCTGGATCAAATGCTTTATGTGAAAAGGCTGTTTGCTGTGCTAAGCTCTGTTATATGAATTCCTTGCTACATGTTAACTTTTTCCAGTACTGCAAGAATTTCTTCACGGATGTAAAGGTAGATGAGGTACATTTCAACAGATATGGCAAAAGTTAAGCATGAAGAGAGTTGCTTTCACTACTGAAATGTATTCCTCATTCCCGCAGGGCGTTGTGTGAAGGAAAAACTTCTGAACTTGTTTGATTAAGAACTAATTTAGGACTGCAATAGTAAAAGAGGGGGGTGAGGGTGAAAAGTCAATTTTTGGAAAGGGTCTTTTTGTTGAGGCTTTGTTTCATTTATAGATTGAGAGTCTTGCAGAAAAGCTGATCCCTAGTCAGCTCTGTTCTTCCATTTAGTCATACTATGAAAGTATTTGTATAAAACAAATAACAATCTTTTTTTGTTCTTGCTTTGGGGGTGTGTTGTTGTTTTTTTTGTTGTTGTTGTTTTTTTTTTGTTGTTTTTTTTTTTATTATGGAGAGAAAGATAAAAATATACAGCCTGATAATAAAAGTTCATATGCTATCTTGCAAAAGGCAAAAAATATTTCAAAACATTGGGAACCTGAAGCCTACACTAAGATGCAGAGAAAATTTTCCTGCATTATTTGACAAACTTCAGGTAGTTTTAACAAAAATATTTTTTCTCTCATAGAGATTAGGCACCACAGCTTGGTACTTATGGTGGATGAGAGGTGAAAAAAAAGGGAAAATTACTGCCTGTTTTAAAAAGGCTTTTACCTGCTTGCTGTATCACCCTATTGACCACACAAGGGTTTGGAAACATTTATGAGTAAGACTGTCTTCTACTATAACACATATACATAATCATGGGATTTTATCCTGCCACTGCAGAAGTCAATGAAAAGAAAACTCGTTTTGACTTTAATTAGAGAATAAATCTCTTTCGTCAGATACAGCAGATGTGCTAATACATGTAAGTAACCCCAAGAATCTCATTTAAGTCTAGCACCAAAAATGACTGGACTCTGGCTATCATCCAGTAAATGGGGCAAGGAAAGTTATTCTCATGCTATCTCTTTATAGGACAGGATTATAAAAAGAGATGACGAGTATTAGTTACTTGACAGCACTCCAGCATGAAGTTAAATATTCTGCAGACCTTAATAGATAAGTGTTTGTAGATGCACTGTTACACAGTATCGATTATAAAAAAGGGTAATAGCACAATGAATTGTAAGGAAGCTGTGCAGTACTTCTTTTGGTAAAATATTCATTATCCCTTACATAAAGAAAAAACTGCCCAATGAAGTGTAATGCTGTGATCCTCAGATAATTTTCCAAAGATTGGGCTGAGTCATACATTATACTGGATGAGGAGGAGGGGAGGCTACATCCATCAAAATGAAAAATGAAGTGTGGTCAGCAGACATTTTCTGAAACAAGCAGTTATAGAAGACAACTATTTGCTAGGCTGCTTGTAATCTGGCATATAATCATTAATTATTTTCTTTTGATATATTTATTGCCACCTAAAATTCATACCATGCATTTTAATAACGGTAATATCTAGCAATATCTACCAATATGTATTAGCTGTTACTCAAAGATTCCTTGATTTCAGAAAGACATATTATTACCCTGTGCTGGAAAAAACAGCCATGACATGCCACCACCTTATAAGCTTTCAGAATTTCAGTGCTGGAAATAAGCATTTATAACCAAGAGCAGTTACATAATGAACCTCTCTGAAGTCTTTCTATATACATATTAAAGCTGAAATACACAAAATGAAATTAAATTATAGAAGTCTTGACCTGAGGGTCAGGTTAAAAATGAATAACCAGGAGATATGTGAAAAAGCATTATTCAGACTTGAAAAAAAAAAAATCTGAAATACTTTTCTGGTTTGATCTAGCCTGCCATGTTATTGCTACTTCCTCAATACTGAGGCCCACCAGTTATTTTAAGGTGCTGCTAACATTAAGTGCATCTGACAAACATAAATTTTTAAGCAAAAAGTGTTGAAATGCATTGGGAAAAATAAGATTATGGAAAGTATCCTCTGTCACAATCTTGGGGATGAATATTATTTACCTGGAGAAGGCATACATTCCTTATCAGCTAGACAGCATTGCACAATATGTCAGCCTGGTCATCTTTGCCACATTATATCATCATATATTATGATTGTCCTAAGGGAGTGTGAGAAAGGTGTCTTTGAAGGGGGGTGAAAAACAAAGGTTCCCATCTACAGCTTTTTATTTTTATAGAGGACACTTCGGGGTAATAAGGTTCTTTATAGTCTGTATATTGAGAGGCTCTTCCATCTGCCATAGGGCAATGAAAAACGACAGTGGGAACCCTCATTGCTGTTACTGAAGCCTTCACTCCCAGTAGATATGGTTGTGGATGGATATGTGATTTGAAAAATAAAGGCATCTGGATGTAACTTTCTCTCTTGGACACTGCTGGAGATAGGAACTCTCTTAATGTAAGAGCACAAGGTTTAAACTTGGCCTTTTTATTGAGGGCACTGTTCCCACTGAAATCCATTCTCTTGGTGTTAATGTGCTATAAATAAGTGACTGCCTTATGCCAATGACAACTCATCTGGTAGGCTGTACAACACTTGGCTTCATGCCACAAGATTGATTGCTTTTCTGAATGTTGAAGTGCTTCAAAATTAAAGTTGAGTTACACTATTAACTGATTCAGGATGGCTTTTTTGGAGTCACTATGTTCAGGAAGGGTCTGTCAATACAATTTGCTCTCAGCTGTCACTGCATCATCAAATATAATGGGGTTGGGTACACACAGGATAGTAACTTGCATAACTACAGCAGTATTTGAAAAAAGATAAATCATATAGATGAAATATACAGAAGGTGAAGTTATATTTAATCTGTTTGCATTGCAGAGGGTTATAATAAATGTAGTTTTGCTGTGTATTTGGAAGCTCTTTAATATTCACTTATGTATCAAGGTAATGGTGATATGTTGGTAACATAGCTGTGTATTTGTGCTCTTTAGGCTCAAATCCTTAAATTGCAGTGCTGAGACAGAAGACTCTGCACAAACACACATTCCCTGACTAATCCCCCAAACAGCCTTTTGAAATGCATTAAATTGTGTAGTTGAGGGAACAGCAGTCCAGGAAGATTCACCAGGTGCCCAACAAGTCAGCATCAAAGTCAAGTTTAGAACTTGGGTAGGCCCACATTAGGGACATGCTCAAGGTAGTTGATCATTCAGTCCTCTGAATATAAAAAAATTCCAGTGTGCTCTAACTATCCTAAACCAAGTTCTGCACAGAAACAAGATCACCTTCAGTAAACCACCCTATAAAATGGTAACATGCAAGCATCTGTCTTCCATTGGCTTCTGTCATTTTCCTAAAGGATTGTTTTGGAAATCTTTTGTTTATGTCACACTAGCATATAGAGAAGAACTGTACATTGCATTCTTTTTGTCTGTTTTGTTTGGTTACTATCATGGATGGACAGATACACGACAGGAAATTTTTCTGCAACATAATTAAATTTGTATCTCTACCACTAGTTCTTACTCATCTCACTGAATTCAAACAGGTTTGCAAACCTTTCCCCATGTCCTTTAGTTACTCCAAACTACTTCCCAGGTCCACTGACTTTAATTTTAGGGTGACACCTTTTCCAAAAGCTCAACTATTTTCCCTTCTATGGTCTCTAATCAATAATAAGATATGCCCACTTTATGATTAAACCTTAAAGTCATAAGAACTAAGTGCATTCTATTCTTTAAACTCAAGATAGTATGTCCATTGCAAGTTAAGAATTTTAATGTTTAGAATGTTCCAGGAATACAATTCGACAGTCTCCATAAAAATGTAGACTCTCTTTCACTGCTGCATAAGTGCATTTAACTTACTTAGGCCCAACCGCTTTTCCAAGATCCACCTTACAGCCAATATACCATTTGAATTTCATTCCCTGTTTTGGGATAAAAAGCGTGCAAGACACGAAGCTAGCTCATACCCCACAGGCTGAGATTCATCTCTGGTAATCCTATTAAAATTAAAAGGATGACCTTTATGAGTTAGTATCAGGGAGGTAATAATGCAGACCTATTGCACAGAAGTATTATAAACCATCCACTCTTGATCAGGTTAACTTCTTTTTCACCACCAAAAATGAGGCTGTTCTCTTGTGCAGCAGAAGTGCAAGTTGGCCAGGGATTTAGATCATTACTTATGCTACTTGCTTACAGAACAGGATTCAAACATCTGTGAATTTACTGTGGCAGGTGTTTCTGATCATCCTCTCTAATCACCCCTCTATAGTTTGCATTTCTCAGGTTCTGTAGGGGCACTGAGTTAACCAGTCCAGTTCATATATCAGAGGAAATGTAATCAATAAATCACCTATATTAGTCTGATGTCTACACACAGGGGGTTTATTATTAAGGATATTTTGAAAGGTTCACTGAATATTACACATTGAAATAAGTGTCTGTTGCCTGGGAGCAATTTCCAAGCTGTCTTCTGGGAACTAGGACACACTTAAAAGGATTTAGTGGTGGAAATCTTTCATTTAGAAAATCCATTTCTGCAATTCACATGTTAAAGAAATAGAAAATGTTTCTGTGACAACTTCAATTGCACTAAATGCATGTGAATATCTCCTCACCCCTAAAACAGCTAATTTCTGCAGAAATTCAACCCAGAGATGTATTTCTGAGGAGGTGTTTTTCTTCACTGTTCACATCTTGAATTGTGTGCAATTCATCCCATCTATCATTTTGTCCTTACACAGTCAAGGAATATGGTCTTTTCAGTTGAGTGAGCTGGGAAAGAAAAGTGCATCACTTCTTGTTTTAAAACATTCCACAGTACTTGGCACCTGCGTATGTCTGAAAACAGTAGATGTGTAATGAAATAGCTGGGAAAACAAAGCACAAATTACCACATATATCATGCTCCGCATTTACAGTAGCTGAGCAGTAGTACTTTGGAAGTATTTCCTTACCCTCTCTCATTCCTGATCATGGCTGCTTGTTGGTTTTGTCCTTGTTCGTAGGAGTCACAAAATCTTTACATCTGTCATGCCATCATTTCTCAGAAATTAAGATGATCCAAAGTCAGCTCCAAATACAGAAGGAAAGGGTCTCTAGGCTCTCATTTGGGAGGTTTCTTCCTTTGGCTCTTCCTCATGCCTTTTCCTAGGTGAGGATTTGGGGGATGGGGAAAGAAGGGGAGTCTATTACTGTGTTTTTTAAAAGATAGTTCCTATCTCAAACTTGATTTGCAAGGCTAGACTCTTTACTGAGGAAAGTCGTGAGTATTAAGAAAAGAGGATTTCCCTACTTGAAATCATCAAATGAAAAGTCCAAATATCCGATTCGTCTTGCTGTTATCTGATTTTCAGAACTAATTCTACCTTTGTTTCTATGGAAATTAAATGTGATGATAGAAGAATCGATCAAATACCCAGGACCAATTCTAGCTGTAGACAACTTGAGCTTTCAAACATGCTCTCTGTCAAGACACCTCCTGTGTGATTTCAGGCCAATTTGTTACTTTCCCTAAGACTTCTCTATCTATAAATGGGGGATTATACCTCCATGTCCCATGTGCAGATGGTCGGCTAAATCTTTAAATACTACAGGACTCTGATGTACAGTACAAACTCTGGGGTTTAGACACAGGATAGCATTTTGCATCTAAAGTATTTCCATGTGAAGTTAAGGGGGCCTACAAGAATGCTGGAGAGGACCTGTAGTGTTAGAACAAGGGGGAATGGCTTTAAACTGAAGAGGGTTTAGATGACATATTAGGAAGAAGTTCTTCACTATGAGTGTGGTGAGACATTGGAACAGGTTTCCAAGAGAAATTGTGAATGTCCCATCCCTGTAAGTGCTCAAGGCCAGGTTGGACGGGGCTTTGAGAAGCCTGGTCTAGTGGAATGTATCCCTGCTCTTGGCAGGGGGGTTGGAACTAGATGATCTTTAAGGTCCCTTCCAACACAAACCATTCTATGTCACAGAATCAACTAGGCTGGAAAAGAACTTTAAGACCTTCAAGTCCAACCATTACCCCAGGACTGTCAAGACCACCACTAAACCATACCACTGAGAGCCTTGTCTATACAGGTTTTGAACACTTCCAGGGATGAAAGTTAGCATCTGAACAGTTTTCTGAGCACTATAATTGAGAGCTTATTTTGGTGAGTTTTCTTGGCTTCTTTGAGTTTTTTCACATGCATAATGGCCAAGCATTTCCTCAAGATCTGAGTGAAAGACTCTGTAAGATGTTTTGGCTGTAAGACCCCAACAGTCAATTTTTAGGTTTTTTTCCCTGTCTTGCTACTTTTAACCTAGAAACAATGCCATAAAGCAAGCCTCTACACATCTTTGTCTGGGTTACTGGAATTTAATACAAATCAGGCTGCTCAATGGACACCAAAACTAGCTCCAAACTCAGAGGAAGGCAGCAATTTGTGAGGAAAGTATCACTGCAAAGGAGTCTGACAGAGTAAAGATAAAGCTCAATAGCATTTTAATTATCATCTGGGATTTCTCTCTACTCACATAAATGTCCAATGGAAAGCTAACGGAGCTAATTCTAGGAATAAGGCAAAACTCTGAAGTTTTCTTAGGGAACAAGCAAAAAGAGACTACCTGGGCAAGCCATGTTTGCAGGGTCACAGGGGTTTAACATTTCACAAGGAGAGGCATGTATTTCCCCAGGTATTCCTACAGTAGGCCAAAAAGCCTCTACCAGTAGAAAACATTTCTAAATTTTTGACTAGGGGATGAAGAATGTATCTTCCAGGTTGGAACCAGATGATCTTAAGGTCCTTTCCAACCCTAACTATTCTATGATTCTATAATTCAAATATTACTATATTGACCAAGATCTTAATGCTGACTGGGAACCCTTTTATTACATGCTTGTTGTAAGCCTGGAGTAAAGAGGTAAAATGACACATAGTGGAAAAAGCAACCAAGCTGAAGAGTAATACAGTAGCAAAGGCAGGGTTAGACTGCCTGTCTCCTACGAAGTGATGCACTGGGACAACTTTTTCTCAGAGCAGAGCTGTGCTAAATGAATAACCAAAGCAAACCTCTGGGCTGAGCACTGTGATCCAAAAAACTTGCCTCCACCTTTCAATGCATATGCCATCATCGCAAACTAAAAGGTGGAATATCCACCACAACAGAGTAAAAGCATACAACCCAGAATTTGTCATTCTGTATTTGCTTTGCTTTATTTTACTATAACATTCTACACATCAGTTTTTTTGATTGGGTCACTTTGCTCAACGAATTTTGTCTTCCTTCCAAACAGATGGTGTGAGCTTAGGAATGGTTTTAATAAAATTCTTTGTGCACTGGTTATATGGCACTTATTTGGCAAATGTCACTGCACAGACACACTTTAGGTTTAAGATGATATTGTAATGGCTTAAATCTCCCACCAGCTGCCACAAAATTAGAGCCATATTAATATCAACAGAGAAATTAGGAGTGCTGGTAATTCAGTTGGGAACTTGGGGGAAAATTTTATAGGCATTTGGAAGATTTGCAGTGGGAAGGGATTGTGAAAGTCTGCCCTAGTATTAGACAGTAACAATATTAATGCTTGAAAGTCTGAAATACATTTTGTCCTTTACTCTCTAAGCCGACCAGCCAATGCATCTGGTCTGTATTTTAATCCTCACAGCCTGGAAGGAATGCCAGCAAGGTGTGTATGTCCTAGGTGAATATTATTCGATGAACTATTGGCAAAATGTTTTTGAAAATAAAGTGAAGTTTATGCCATACAGGGCTCTATCCTGTGAAGCATCTCTAAAGCGGGAATTTACTAACGTGTAGATAAGGCTTCTATATTTCACTGAGTTCTAAGACTGCAGACACAGCCACACCTCACCAACAAAGTCTGCGTTGCTTCCCCACCTCTATTCCAATTAATAGACTGACCTTTACAACCAGTCCCAAATACCTAGTCAGTCAGAGCAAGATAAATCTTATCATTTCACAACCTTAATCACATAGAGAGAAAGTACAGGCCAGAAAACAAACACAATGCAGAGATCACAATGTAACTGGGGAATGTAGTGAGAAATGTGCAGAACATAATGGGATATGGACAGCCCGGATTTCTATGAGGAGAGGGAGTGCTTGGGCAGGCCAGACAGCAGGGATGTCTCCATGTAGAATCAGAATAATTCAAAGCAAAGACAGGAGAGTGCAAATTCAGACACTGTTCTGGATGTTATGTTCAGAGTGACTGCAGAGGCATGCAATTGTTTTAATGAGATATATTAATCTTCCCCCTTCACCTCCCTAATGCCACAGACATAAGTGAATTTAGCAGGGCTTTGTACTGGAAGTGAACGATGTGGATGATATGCTACAACACTTAAATGCAGTCACAACAAACTTCCCCCATGGGTAGGGCTGTGCTACTCAGTTATTTTTACTAAATATGGCCAATGGGGAAATTGTATATTCTTTTGGAATATATGCTATTGGCTGTGGTGTGAGATGGGATATCACAGTAGCTGGACCACTACTGTGCTCTCCTGTGGCAGCTCCTAGGTTCCAGAGAGCACGCACATTCTTCAATAGCTGCAAATGAACATATAAAAGTTAAGAGGCTTTTTGAAAATGATGCTTTTCAGCCTGCAATATTACATTAATTACACCACAGAGGTATGAGAAACTATCATTAGTGTGATCACACTATAATGATGGATAAAGAAACCATTATAAGTAGAAGGCACAGAGTAGCCAAGATAATTAGTAGGTTTTCTGTTGAAAACAGTAATGGTAAAAAGGCAAAAGGAAAAAAAATAGTGTTACATAAAAAAAAAAGGGGGGCAACTTTAAATATTCTAAGAGAGGTCTTGAAAATAGGGCAACTAATGGGGATATTCACACAAAGAGCTCGTTATTACAAATCTGCATTAGCATTAGTTTTTCATATCACTACTGGATATAAAAATCAGAGTTTAGAGACTGTAGAGAACCTAGTTTTTAACTGTCAATCTGTAGAAAAATAGGTCTATATCAAATCAGATTCAACAGCCAGCAAATACGCTTGGCTAAATGTCTCCTGATACTCAGAGCTGAACTAATGGCTATCATTCTGACTGTAACAGGACACTCTGTAGTTTTATTAGATCCTTTTCTGGAACCTGACATTCTGAGATGTGATCTGGGGGAGGGGAGTTGTATATATTAATTTTTTTGAGAAATGAGCTGTAATAAGCAGCTGCTACCCAGCAAACATTTAAGAAGCTCCAAAGCTAAAGGTGAGGCTCATCCAGCCAGTCACTGGATTGGTTGGATTTTCTGAGCCTTCTATACATTAAAAAAAAAAGTTTAACAATTCCATTGGGTTGTGACCCACTACTCACTCTGAAACACTACTCCCAGGAGCTAGATTGTGATGTGTTATCAGAAAAATAGTTACTAAAGCTTTCTAAATTACAAGTCAAATAAAATCACATCTTTTTTATTTGAATGAACAAACCCCCAGTGACTTGTGTTTGCCCAGTTTTTATAACAGTAGTCCTTTTGAGAAGGAAAAGTGAAAAGACTAGCAGCATCTTCAGAGATATCTGTCCAACTGCAAACTTGTCTGCAGAGATTCGTGGTCCCACTTGGTACGTATCGTCACCATACGTGATGATTGCTGTGTACATGTGTGATTGCTGTGACTGCATGATAGCTAATTAATTGAACAACTGAATTGTTTTCCCAGTTTACCTAAGCCTAGTGACTATACATGAAGACAAGGTAATCAACCATACAGAGTGATTTGCACATAAAATTGGAGATACTGGTAGTATGTAGTCCTATATGCAATCAGATACCAAAAACGGAAGCTAGGAAAACACAGCAGTGGTGTCTAGCTCTACCTTACAGAACAGTGTTCTTCAAAATGTTTCTTGTATTTGGGAATACATGAAAAAATGTCTTGTAATAAAAACGTCTCATATAAGGATATGCATGCTCACATATATACATATATATACATCAATACACATATGAGCAGACATGTATTTGCATATATATATAAAAAAACCTACTGTCATGAATGAGTAACTCCTGCTCGGGATGTCAAGGATTTATCTGTAAGTGAGCAGCACCACATGACCATTAGCAGAGCAGGGAAGGACTTCAGTATTTGATTTGTGACTGCATTGTGATTTTCTTGGCTCTAATTGAGCAAACACTGGTTCACTGGCCTTGACATTGTTCTTGTACTGCTATAAAGCTGAAAAAGCTCTGTCAAGGGCAGATGACCTTTGTGTACATAAACAAAGAAAATTATGTCCTCCACTGAATAAAAAGCATGAAGGAGCACTATAAGAAACTAGCAAGGAAATTCATTAGGTTTGGATGTTGTCTTGTCCTCCCTAAAGGTTATCACTGTGACCCCTATAGAAAGTTCATCTGGATATAATTTTTAGAGGTTTTCATTTTGAGATTTTTACCCTGTTTTGGTTTTATTTGTTCTACCTACTACATATCAAGTAGTGTTGTTGGGCAGTAGCTCAGATATATTTTGTTAAAAAATATTATTCTCACAATGAAACTGCCCTCTGATCTACATTATATGAGTAGACCTTGAAAGACAAAAGAAATTACTTGGAATGGCAAAAGCATGAAATAAACTCCTATGTCTTCTATTCTAAGCAAACATTACCAGACCTAACTATGAAGTTCAAGGATTTGTCTTCCTTTCACTAATACCTCCTGTTTCTGTAGAGGCCTCTGTCACAAGATGCAATAGCAGTTTTCAGTGGTGAACTTGGGCCTCATGACAGGAGCCAAATAAGCCTTCCTTTGAAGATCAGCCTCTTACATTGATAAACATTAAACTAATGCTAACATATGTTTCCTTGTTTTAAAAGCAGACAAGCTGGGGACAGCAGTAGAAGCTGGACTTTTTACTTTAAATGCATTGTATCATTTAATATTTTTTCCAGTGAGTTTTTTTGAGACATTCTGTGCTTACAACAGCAGAAGACAGTCAAATGAATATAGTAGTGATGATTAAATGCAAATGTTGCTACAGGTGTTACTAGTGGAACTTGTGGTCCTGC
Organism: Nestor notabilis; assembly: GCF_000696875.1. Lineage (NCBI taxonomy): Eukaryota > Metazoa > Chordata > Aves > Psittaciformes > Psittacidae > Nestor > Nestor notabilis. Next base: position 871 of record NW_009939673.1, on the reverse strand, counting down.
TTTTTTAAACATATTCAATTTGCTGCTCAATTTTCTATTAGAGCATTCTCTCTTCTCCTGACTTTAATTTGTTTCTTGGTACACAGACTAAGAAAGAAAAATGCTTGCTGTGTTGACTCCTACCTTACCTCTAAGCTACATGCTCTTCCATAACCAAATAGGGAAGAAAAACGACCTTTTAAATTGTTCTGGCACACAGCATCTTACATTCCAAGGCACTCCACAAATCAGTGTGATCATGTTTCTCCCACATTGAATTTACATCCCTGGTTTTGCCAGCAGACTAATAAGATATTTGTTAGGTCTGTCAGGTTTCAGATTATCTGACAGAGAGATTCTGGTTCTGATATGCTCTCAAAACATTCATAATCAACTGTTCTGAATCTTCTAGAAAAAATGGAAAATGATAAAATCTTTTTTTTTTTCCATTTGGTATGGAAGCTTTTTATAAAAAGCAATAGTTATGACTCAATGTTATAGGTCCAAAGAACCTTCTTCATGCTAATATCCCTCATTCCTTACAAAAATTACAGACATTTTTGTAAAGCAATCTTACATCTTCATGCCACAGACATAGGAAGAAGCAAAGCCAGGTTGTTCCAGCCTGAGAGAGTGAACTGTTCACTGATTAAGGAAGGAAAAAAAAAAAAAAAAATGTGTTCAGAATGCACTGGACAAATCTATTAGGGTCCTGAGCTCCCTCTTCAACTTACTAGCCTACTTCTTAACAGTGTCTGTACTGCTGCTACTGACATGAATCTACATGTTCATACTGTATCAAATCTTGGATTTATGTAAAGGGATTCAGAAAACCTATGCCCAGACATGAATGCAGATTACATTGCCAACCTCATGAAGTTTAACCAAGACA
>NW_009939672.1:44692-60031 GCF_000696875.1 Nestor notabilis | reverse complement strand
CCTCTTCTCCGGAGGAGGGCAGGCAGCTTCGCTCGGAGCGTTTTCCCACCGCAGCCAGCGGTTACATTCAGACCGCGGCTGTACAGTGGTACCTAAACTCCCTCGAGTTCTCTTGATAGCGCGGCAGTGGTAGGCTTGGACTTCGGCAGTAAATTTTCGGACTATCACAGAAAATCTGAGTCTTGCACCATCGATTATCTTCTTTTTAGTTTTAGCTTGTGAAACTCTAAAACTTGAAATTTTATTAGGAAGGCAAAGAAAAAAGTAGGGCTTACATCATAATTCAAAAGCAGCTTCACTTTTCAAACCCACAACTTGTACTTTATTTCTTTTGTCTGGATGCTCTGGTAGGAAATGGTAGGAATCTTTGCTTAGAAGTGGGATCAGGGTGAGACTTCCTCATCTGTGCTGCTGTGAACAGATGTGATCAAACCTCCTCTTTCTCTTAGAAAAGCGTGCTAGTAAATACAGTTTTAGGCGATGCATTAATATGAGTCAGAAGAATATGTCATTATATGGCATTTAAGGTATGTGAAGGCACAATTGCAGGGGGTGGGTTGATGCTACTTATTTCACAATGCATTTAGATTTCTTAAGTTGAAGTAGGTATAAACCACCCATCAGCATCGTAAAGCCCAGGGCTACAGCTGTAACATTGGGGTAAGCCTACAAAGGGCAGCTGCTCTCCTGTACTGTCTGTGTTGCAGGTAGATTATATGTGGTCTTTAAGATTACATTGATTTATGTGGAAGCTCTGCCCATCCGGATGGGAGCATTTGGTCAAGCACTGTCTGTCCCCAGCACTCAGCTGATGTCTTCTCCCCTCAGGTCCAGCAGTTTTGCTCACTCCCAGCTTTAGGGCTTGAGTTTTTTCTCAGTGTAACTGTTGCAGAGCATCTTGGCAGTGGGAATTCTGAGCAGTTGTAAATCACAGGATGTTTTATTCAGACCCAATGTGGATTTCTGCTATTTGGCCAAGTGAAACTAAAGATTGAGCAAGTTTTGAGAAAAAGTAGTGTTAAATTTTAGCATTTTGGACAACTTCTGTTCTCCCAGAGCTTCCTTGCAGGAGGTGTCCTTTACTGTAAGCTAGCCTGGAGGGATGTAGAGAGATCTGCATCCACCTGATGCAATCCTTCAGCACAAAGTAACAGGGCTAATAACAGAGATGCTTTTACTCTTTGAACCAGTGGCCATTTCACCTCATTGTAAGTTACGTTGTAAAGTTTGTGCAGCAGACTGCAACCCCCTTGCCAACTGCCTTCCCTCAGTGCATTGTGCCCCACTGAATGCTGAATTTACCAGTGTGTCCTTCACTGCCAGCAGGTGACAGTGACAGGATGGCAGTTTACTGGATAAGCACTGACTCTCAGCTAGTCCCACTCACTGGTGCATGCACCAGTAGTGCCATACACACAGCATCAGCCTTCTGCCACATCTCTTCATGCTTCCAGCTGCAGTTTGGGACCTCTTCCCGCCCCAGGAGAGCCCTGGGGACCAGATAAAGCTGCCAAAGGGGATGGCCAGCAGATCCCAACCCTCACACTGTGCAGTGCCACCTGAAAACCAAGGACACAAAGATGGTTCAGAAGGAAGGGACTAAAGGTTTTGAGACAACTGCTGCTTGGACAAGTGCTTCTGGCAGCCATGGGTAGGCACTGAGGAACACACAGCTCCACCAGCTGTTGTGAAGGTTCACCAGACAGCAAGTACACAAGAACCTGAGGCCCAGTAGTGATGGATGGGACACTTAGTCCCTGATCTTCCTCCAACTGGCATTTGGTCCCCAAAACCCTAATGCAAGCATGTCAGAGCGCCTACTTTGCAGCAGCTAACAACAGGATCCCCTAATTTGTCTCCCAGTTCTATCACATACCTTCTAAATGAGGCATCACGTGCAAACAGAGACCATTGCACAGACGACTGCCTGCACTTCTGGCTGACCCTCCTGCTTCTGCTCTGCCCAGCCCCATCATTCCACCAGGATGTGTCCAGACACACTGGCTATCACAGATTTAAAACATCATCTTTTCACACAAAGATTTCTAGGGATGAAAGTTCTATTTTTCACTGGTAGAACATGATTTAATGAATCAAGGAATTAATTTAGTTTATCAATGTATATTTGCTTGCAGCATAATACTGAGGAAACTACTTATCTACTGATGCCAGTAGAAATCTGAGCAAAGCACTTTTGGTTTGTTTGTTTTTACCAGTAAAGCCTTAGCCAGCACTTTTCTCAGTACAAAGTTAAAACTACTGCTTTACAAAACTAAGCCAGCTCTGGGCAGGAAACTTCACCACACTTAACCCTGAGCATGCCTAACAGGCGTTCCAGAAAAAGTGGCCCACACCAGTTTGATTTGATTTATAGTAACATTTTCTTGATAATATGCCCTTATTAAGTTCAACATATCGCTGCCAAATTCATTGTTTCACCAGCCTGGAGCTGGACATAGCCCTGGGGTGTGAAGGGAAATGGGAAGTCCCAGCTGCCAGACCCACCTGCCAAAATATCACTGATCTGTCAAAGAGCAGCCGGGGACATGCAGAACATGGGGAACTGCTCTCCATGAAACCCCTTTAAAGCCAAGAGGCAGCCAACTCGCCTGCAGAGCTCCGACCACAGAATTCAACATGAAAAAGTTGTTTCAGAACTGGCAGTTCTGAGGAAGAGGAGGATGGTGATGGTGCTTTGCTGGCTGGGAAAGGCTGCCACCAGGTCACAATCCCAGCCATTTACACTGCAGGAGAAACAGGTTTAACAAATTGAAGTTTTCAGCACTACTGGAACACACAATATTTGTTTTAAAAGCTAATTATCTACATGACAACTGATGCCAGGCTCTTTTCATTGGTCTGAATGCTAGGCAATTTAGGGTTCATTTTCCTAAGCTTTTCTCTCCAGCCCTGAGGATTTTTTTTCTTTTTTTCCAAAAAAGACTGAAAATAATAACACTACAGGACTGAGGCAATAAAAAATGAGCAGCTACAGTCTCCTAAAGAAGAACATAGGATGAAAACCCTCAAAACCCAAGGGAATTAGCACACTGGTAGCCTCAGTTTTGGCAATCCCAGCAGCGGAAGGATTAGCTAGGCCAGGGATGCTAAACTGCTCTTTTTAGTGGAGGAAGGGGACACACAGGAGAGCTTGCGCCATTCTCACCTGAGAGCCTACACCATGCCCGTGGACAGCAGGACACCAGCTGGGTGGCCATGGGACTACACTCACATGGGTACCAAGTGAAGGCAGAAATCACTCACCACATTTTCCTTTCTCCTTTCACGCCTGTTGAACTTTATCATAAAGTATTTCTGAGCTGTCGGAGTTATCACTGAGCAAGGAGCTGCTCGGAGTTGTTGCAAAATCATTTTGGTTTCTGGAACAATCTGTAGGAAGGACAGCTAAGAAAAGCAAGTAGAGCCATTTTATCTAACTAAAATTGTGTCACATCATGACAAAAACCCAAAGATCTATGCAAGACAAACATGGACAAATACATGGTGTGAACAAGAATACTACAGCTCTGGGTTTTAAATTACACGCACCACAAACATTTCTTGCAATAATAATTACTGAAAGGGCAGGTTTTCCATCACTGGACTTGAAGCTGTTATTAATAGAACCGCATTGTGGCTGTAACAGGGCTTTTATATCTGAATGTTGTGCTCAGTCTTCGAGCCTTTAACCCTCACCTTCCTTTATTTTTTTAAACCTGCCCTCCAAATCCACTCATCTTCTTTACCACACCAAAGAGCCAAGGTAAACCTGGACTCATCCTCTTACCTTACCAAGCCCTTTCTCAGGGCAAAGCCAAGAGACACCACTCACCTTTGTAATCCTCATCCACCTTTCTGCAAGGACTGCTAACCTGCACAAGAAGGGAAGATGATAAAATAAAGGCTCCTTATACACATACCCATCACTGGATGCTCAGACAGTGACTAGATGTGAACTGTTGGAACCCATGCAGGAGTAGTGTCTGTGTGACAGCTGGGACTGACAGAGAGCAAATTCATTCCTTCTCCACAGAGCACCTATGCTCTGAATGTGCAGGTCCCTACCGCCTCCGTTGTCTCTGCAGCACACCTCAAGTGCTTTGGGGGTTCAGCCACAGCCTGAGATCTCACAGTCACTTCCATGTTGATCAAGAGCCCTACGTGTGGCAAACTCTGCTGACAGCATCACAGGCCTACAAGCAGCTTCTAGAGCATTGGGATTACTTCCCTCAGTTGTTAGCTTGTTGATTTAAATAACTTCATTCCCTCTCCTGATACCTGCTCTCAGCTGTTTGTAAGCAATGTATCTCTTGAAAACTTGACTGGGGACTAGATTTTAGCCTGTCTGTCTCCAGTGAATAACCCCTGTAACACAGACCAGAGTAGCCACAAGTACTGTGAGCTGTATTTGGAATAGGTTGTCTCTATTTGATGGTAATTATACTGTCTACCTCAAATCACTACATGTGCTGAGCATCCTGCCTCCTGTGCTTGCTGCCTGGGGATGCTGAGGATTAATTAGTGTTTATGCAGCATTTTGGGTGCTTATTACTATTATTATATCACTACTACTATTATATTTTTGCAATCTGCAGCCAGTGTTGTGCTTTTAAAAACATATTCTGAAATGCCTACACAGTACAGCTCAATAATTCATTAGAGAAATAAGCTAATGAAGGGCTGGTTAGTCAAATTATCATTAGGTTTCGTTCTGAGCTTTGTCTTTCCAATGCTCCGACTTCTAAGGGTTTTCTTCTCAGCATGAACTCATTTAAGATTTTAAATGAATTATTTGGCACACTAAAAATTAAACTCCTTATGAGCTTTAGTGCCCTCCCATATTTTGCACAGACAACGCTAAATAAATAAGGCATTTCCAAGAGGCAAATAAACATTTTCTATGAATGAAAGTAGGGGGGTGGTTCTCCTGGTTATTTGAAGACAGGACTTAGGCTATGAGCTGCCAGCTGTGATTCAGAAGGCAGAGGGACAGCCCCAGCAGCACCGGGCATTGGAAGCTGCTCACCCCCATGATCAGCAAGCAGTATGTAAAAGCAAGCAAAAGGGCATTTTGATCCCTTATGTGAACAAAACAATGCAAATTGGTGAGACTAATAAGCCCTGAAACATTACAAGGTGAATGCCTTTTATGTTTGTGAAAATCTTCTATGTTTATTTGTCTAATACAATGGAAATAAAGCTTCAAAGGCCCTTTGATTTAAAAGTGCATTATTGAAGTCAGCCAGCACAATAATAACCGTTAGACCAAATTGTTGCATTATGACCCTAATAGCAGCGTTGTCATAGCAGAGAATCTGTACAGCCTCTTGCCTGAGTTGTTGGGGATATAAAAGCAGAAATTCAGCCAAAGGACAAGAGAATGTAGGCAGAAAAGGGAAAAAAATAAAATGAACAAATGGGTCCATGCACTCACAGTGCATCCAGAGCTGCAGCAGGCTATAAATTTTTATGATGAACCTAAAACTCAGGCTTTATTGTCTGAAAGATTTAAGAAACTTTGGGGGAGAGCCAATAGAGTTTATGGCATTGGCCCCAAACCACGTTAAGCCGAGAGATGATTTTCAGACTAATTCAAATCGAAGACACCATGCAGAAAGTCAGGGATATTCCAAATGCTGATACCTTGCCCTTATCCACAAACCCTTCTCCAGGGACACTGAACCCTGAGAGCAGCGCCAAGCCACTTACAAGCTAAAACTTGTAAGAACACAGGAATACCTCTGCCTTCTTTCCTCTCTGTCCTCCCTTCCCACTCTACCAACAATAAATATCCTTCTCCTCTGGAAAAGGCACAAGAAAATGTCCTGAGCATAGAGGGGAAGCTGGTGGAGGCTCAGTAAGGGCTGCCCTGGACAGGAGGGCATTGGGCTGGCAACCGGTAGGAGCTGCCCAAAGAAAAGGCAAGAAGCTCTTCATTTTTAAACCTTTGCCACAATATTTCCTCTTTTTTTTGAGTGCTGCCCGGAAGAATATGAAGCAAATGAAGCACATTCACAGCAACCAATGTTTTCAGTTCCACATTCTGCAAGTTTTCAGCCACACTTTCCCCAAGGGCAGATTGTTTTCCATGCAAATTCTTAGAGATGCTCTTATGCTTAATTATTGAATTTGTGAAGCCTTTGTCATCTTGCAGGGATTGTTTTGTTCTTGCTTGGCTGCTCACATTGTACAGATTAGACAGAACCTGCAATTCTGAGGATATTCTCTTTTTTAACCATTTGTACTTTATAAATTACATTGACTTTTCTACTCACATTTATTTGAGGTAGCATAGATAAGAAGCCTATTACTACATTTCCAATAACAGCCTTTAAGAAAAACTTCAATATCAGGGGAAATATCTCTAGTCTGATTTTTTTTTTTAAGCAAACCAACATGGGGTTTGTGCCTAAAAATCTTACAAGTGAAACCTGATTAAAAGTAATAGTGTAATTCCCAGGCTGGAAGAAGTGGGGGGAAATCAGAAAAGCAAACACAGTGACCCTTGTATTGCTCAGTGAAGGGCAAACTAGGCTGAAAAATAAAGATGGTTTTAATCACAAGCTCCAGGCTGCTCACCCAGGTAGAAGAGCCCCTTTGTCTGCAACACGCTTTTCAACTTCCCAACGTCCCTTTACATTCCCTCTCTCCATCACCCTCCTGCTCGCTGCCTGGCCGCTTCCGTAGTTCCCAGGAGATCCCAATCAGCTGGTCAGGAGGCGACTGTAACTACACTAATCACCATGTATTACGGTGTGTTAAAGCCCCGATACACACCAAAACGTGGCTGTGTCCATCCCCACGCACTGCCCCTCTCCTCCCTCGCCACGGTGCCACGATGAGAGGCTCCCGCGCTACCTCTGCCACCATAAGCAGGGAGCTAAAATTGTTATCAGATTAGCCCCAGCAATGAAAAGCACAGTCCCAGATCACACTCGCAGTTAGTTAGCATTTAGATAGGCTGGGACAGGGGTCTGTACAATAGGCATCAAAGCTGAACTCTTGGTGCAGCAAGAGGGATTAATTTCTTTAACCAACATGCCTGATCTGGCCTATCTCATTACCCTGCCTTGTCAGTGTCGATGTTAGATTTGATTGAAGATTATACCATTTAGGCCTTTCCCCTGTTTTCCACAGAAATCAGGCCTATTGAATTGCACATTCTTCCATGGGCCCCTGTCAATACTCAGTGGCCTGAGCCTCTAATTCTGCTTCATTTAAACTTCATCAACTTTTCCAATCAAGTGGAAGGATCTGAAATAGGCTCCGTAAGCAGAAAGGCCCTTTTTCCTTTTGTCAGATAATTTATTCTGTTTTCTCTTTCTCTCCCCCTCGCTTCCCCACCTCTTTCTCTTTTTCTTCTTTTCGCTCCCTTTCCCTGATGCTGAAAATGAGATTACAGTATTTAAATGACTATGATAATCAATCGGGGGACCTTGAGCCGAGATTGAGGTTAATTTTTCTTAGCAGAACAAAGAAGCGTGATGCCATCGGGGATTTGAAGGTGCAATCTGTGTTTCATGCTTGTATTCCTCCCCCCCCCAACCCGAAACTGCAGTTTTAGGAGTCTTTTCTTGTTCCTAACTCTCCAGTTGTTATGATTTTTAAGAGGCAACCCCTAGGAGAGAAGAAACATAATTTTGGGCTGATAAACAGCTTAACAGCCTTCAATCAACAATTTTAATAGGAAAAAAATGCACTTACATGGTGTGATTGCAGATCTAATGAAAGTGCTATCATTACATTATTTTTAACTATACTCAGAATGATTTCCAGCAGTGCTATGAGTAGCCCTTGCAGCCTGCGCAGCAGAGTTGTGAACTTTTACCTGAATACCTCTTTCATCCAGCCACTCCACTTCTACTTAGCAGCTTTCTTGGTTGCCTGGAAAAAGACGAGACTTTTGTCATGATTTTGCTAATCACAAATGGAACCGCTTACGTTCGTCACAAAACCCGCGTTGAAATGGCTTGTTAAGTCTTTAGAAGATGTATTTTTGGTTGTAATACGCCAGCATTCACTCACCTGAATGTTTCCCCTACCCTTCTAGGGAAGAGAGAAAGAGAAAAATATGCATTTCTTTGCTTCCATCCTAGCTGTCTTGTCAGTACTGTTTTACATGCTGCCACCCAATGTTATCTTTTATTTGTGTCAGGAGAGAGGATTTGACATGTTCAGTATACAATGTTCATTTGGCAAGGCAAATTTTTCATACCAATTTTGAGTAGAAAATGAAACCATCTTTCAACACAACGAGCAACATCATTTTTGGACAGACTTATTATGAGAAGAAGAATTGAAAAAACTTTATTTCCCTGCACAAAAAAAAAAAAAACCCAAACCAAACCTGGAAATGAGACATTTAAACAAAAAAATAAATACATGTATGAATGTTTGAGGCCATCAGTTTGCTTTAGAAATAAAAAATAACCACCAGCTGCTGTCAGGTAGCTGTGGCCTCCTTTTTGTTAATCAGATGCTGCTGAATTTGGTTGCATCATAATGTAGCTTTGTTTCAAACCTTTTAAGCTGTCAGCAGATTGGGAAAGGCAGACCAACTTCAGAAGTTTGTCACTGTTCACCAAGCAAAGCAGTCATTAGTGAACAGCACATAGGCTGAGGCTTGCAAGGATGGCCAGGGCCCAAACAAGGGAGGGACTGGGACATTTCAAAGGGCTCTGGGTGCTCTGCCCCCACCCGGAATCCCAAATGTAACTTCTGGTGGTGCTAAATACTCTGAACAATCCAATTAATGGAAAAAAATCTTGTTATAAATTCTGCTGTCCCATGTTTGTCACGAGTTACATGGGGACAGCAGGTTCCTTGGAGATGAGACTTTTGGTTTTGACAGCCCACCACCACAGTGGGCTTCTGGTCCTTGTCAAGGATGAGCTAGTGCAACTGCAGCGTGAGGACCCAGGCCAGGTAAATAAGTATTCTCTAAGGAAGACCGTGCATTGAAAAGAGCTGTCAAACCTTCACTGGGTGACAAGTCCATTTTAGCACCCCAGACTCCTGCAAGGTTGGGAGATGAAATTTGAGAGCCATGTAGGGCTGTGTGTCCTCCATGTCCTGCACATCAACAGGAAACCTCAGCCTGTGGTGGGAATCGGGATGCTCTCCAATGCCCCAGCTACATCCCTCTGTGACTTTTACCCCCAACAAAAGCAGAAGCAGCCCAAAGATGCCAATTTACCCCTCAGGCTTGGAAGAAGCTGTCTGTGTCTCAGGCAGTGGTTTGCTCTAACAGTCTTCTCTCTTTAAGCAAATGTTGACTCACTACAGGGAAATTAAAACTCCATTAGACATTGCCACATTGTAGAGCAGACCCCATTACAGCAGTCGAGTTGCAATTAATTGGTTTCCTCAGATATTACATAATTCTGGGAAGGCACAGAGAGATGGGAAGGACAAGGCTGATCTAAACAATAATTTCCTAAAATAACATAATCTAAATAAACTAATGAAGTGATTACATAGTTATTAATCTGAATATAAAGAAGAGTCAAACGAAAGTATTGGATACATAACAATTTAGAAATATCAGCAGACTTAATACCATTCTGGTTAGACTCATCACGAGGCAATCAGCATTTGTGCTAAGGGATGGACGCTGGTTTAGCAGATTAATTGCATTTCATGCAAAACCCCACCATTTCAAAGAGTCCCATCTTCTGCTTTTGTTTAGTCTGTTGTTCATGCTACTTAACTTTCCAGCACACAGGTTGAAGGGACCACTGCCTATGTGGCACTGCAGGTTTGGGGGTTGTTTTTTAACTAAGGTTGATTTTGGATTAGGAAATGTAGAGCAAAATATCCATGAAAAGAGAGACTCTCTTGTGTGCAGATGGAATAATTACTAATTTGGAAATATTCTGGCCCAGGCAGGGCCCTCCATAGGCAGTCCTCTGCAGAAGGGCAACAGGGAGCTGCATCAGTGGCATAGGATGCCATGGGGCTCCCAAGAGGCAGGCAGCAGGCTAGAGGCATGCATGCCCCATGGCACCCCATGCCCCAGCCTGCTGCCGGTGCACGGAGCAGATCCAGCCATCTCCCATTTTGCTGTACTGCGCAGAGCTCATTCGCTTGAGTTATCAGGGTGAGAAAGTACTTGGCTTCAGGAGAATAAATAACTAGGCCTTATAAGTCATTAAAAATGTATTACAAGAAAAACACAGTGCGGCTATAAATAGAAAACAAAGCAACTCTTAAATAAACTTTTACAATGGCTGTTACTCAGACTATTTGTCACTGTCTGGTTTTAAGCGAGTTTAGCATCCGTGATCTCCAGAGACCAACAACCCTTGAAGTTGTGGTTCTTCTGCTCTGGCCCTGGCCTCTGTAAACCTCTTCCAGTTCTGATGATGAGCATTTAGGGAAAGTAGCTCAGGCCTGTGACCTGCTCAGTCTGTCTTCGTTTTACTTCCATAAAAGATACCACCTCTCCATGTAAACTTCCCAGACACAGATCTTGATTTCGTATGAAATTAACTCTATGTAGCAACACATTAATCATCCAGTGATACATCATTACTGCCTTCCTTTTTGTTATTACTTAAACAGCAGTTCGTGTAGATGAAGTCAAGCTCACAGAATCATTTTCAAATCTTTCTTGAGGAATATGCACATTTGTTTTTTTAAGAAGCTAGTATTGTCTCCATATTCTGCTCAGTGCTCCAGCTGAAGTCAGGGCAAGCCTGCTTCCAGGAGGAGGTGAACTGGACTTTGTGTTTTCAGACTCCAGTGTTAGGGATTCTTGTCCTCTGGTCAGCAGACTTCATTTTTCTTTTTTTCATGTCAAGCAATGAAGTGGAAGATTTAGGTGTCTAATATACATTAACGCCACTTGACAGCCAGCAGCAAAGAAGGTATCTCAAGCTTTCAGCTAACTTCAGCTATATGATGTTAGAACTTTGAAAAATCAAATCCTGAGATGAAAACCCCATAGTAGAATACTCAGAGTGCTTAAACTCCTGTGTGTACCTAACGGGTTGCCCAAGGGAAACAGTGAGTTGCCTTGGCTGGACAGTGATGAACAATTAGAGATTGCAGCACCCAGGTGTACTGAAGAGACCATAGTTACATATTCAGGTCAGGAAAAGTAGGCCACAGATCTAAATGGTGAATCCTAATAGTCTGAGTTGTGGTTTCTTGCTAGGGAGGACATTTTGTACCACTTACATCTTAATAAATGTGATGTTTTCATCATTATCCTGCTGGTTGCAAAAGAGAGAGCTGCAGCAGTATGGTCCAGAATGAGAGTGTTCTGTTTGTTTGTAAAACAACAAAATAGCCAGGGGCTGGAAGACAACATTCAGATATTCCCAAGTGTTGGGGTGTTTGGGATCTGGGGTTACACTGTCCTCTAATGTTTCCATTAATGTGTCTCTAACTCAGGACCCTGCAAGAGGGCAAGAGATCTTGGTCTACATCGAATTCCTCATTGAAATGTAGTGACTCAGACTAGTTTCAAAACAAGCCTGTGCACTGCAGTGGGGCTCATTCACATATTGCATGGGTGTGAGGGAGAGCAAATCTCTCCTGCTGCACAGATATGCACTCTGGACTGCACTCCCAGGCATGGAACCTGCTGGCTAGAAACACTGGCTGATGGTTTCTTAACAGAACAGACCTATAAGGCTCATTTCTGTAAGAAATGTGAAATTCAGCAAGCAATGAGTGGAAAAAGCAATTTCCCTTTCATGAAGTGTGGATGCCTGGTTCATTTTCATCCTAAACTCACAACAACCTCTTCCTAAATGCTCCACCAGCCTCCCCTGGTTGGGGTCTCTTTGCTCACCTCCCTCCTGCAAGGCTGTTAGCGTGCAGCAGTGCCTTTAATTTGGGAATTTAACAAGTAATTCTAAATTGGGATTTTGGAAAACCTGTGATCCTATCTACCATGTCTATCCTATCAGATGTGGTTCTGTGCTTTCACTACCTTGAAAACAAAGGGGAAGAAAGTTGAACACATGGTATCCTCAACTAGAAAGGGCTTTGCTGTAAGAGGATATTGAGTTGTTTTGTAAAGCCTAATATTACGCTTGAATTATGCCTGAATAAGGAGAAAGGACATTGTTAAAGAGCCCTAAACATGGACCATAGTGGATCTTCTTTCTTCCAAACCCTTCAGCAGTGTTGGTTTTGGCTGTTAATGATTTGGTATTGTATTTATAAGCCGGCAGAGTAATCCACAGAGCAGCAGGAGGGACAGTTGCCTTAAATAAAGCTTTACAATGCTGCTAATTAAAATGATCCTTCCTCTCCCTGTGATGACTAATGAGACAGAAAGAAGAACCAGGGAGGGTTAATGAAAATGTTGCCATGAGATTCCCTATTTTTAATTGGTCTTTTTAATGTTTTAATCTTCTTTATGGTGTGGGGGTGGAGATGGAGAAATTTTCTTTCAACCTTTCCTGTACTATGCCCAATAGTTTGTAATGTGTGGCATTGGGAACGTACATTTTTAGCTATATATTAAGTGCCTGTAACCAAAGTCTGAGATGGAGCATAACCTTGAGATGGAAGAAGCAATTTTGGACTTAACTGAGAACATAAACAACAAATGTGAAATGGTTTTACACTCAAACTTCCAAAACTTCAAGGGAGCATTTGTACCCTGAGGACTGAGGCTAAGATCTAGTGCGAAGGATTGGCACTGATGCTCAATAGAATTTAGAGCTTTAGGTCATGATGCTCTGTTAAATGCAATATTTATCCCATGAGCATGTCACAGTTCACCTCAGATGTCAAGAATTCAATTAATATTCTATTTAATAGAACACACCATGACCTAACCTTTTAATACTCTTAGTGCATCTGAGCCCTCCTTATTAGTGTCACTCTCTAACTCTCCTTCTCAGCTGATGCACCTAACAACAACTGGGATGGGGAAATTGGGAGCAAAGAGAGAAGGGAAGAGATTTAAATTACTTTTGGACCTCACTGTGAGGATTCAGCAGCTTTATCCCTGTAAAACCCAGTTCACAGGGGGTTGGCACATCCTACTTTTCCCATTTTTGTGGGCTTGACATCTTGAGAGTTTCAACTTTCTATGGATTCCAACCCACAAAAGGCACCACCAAATTTTTCATGATTTGAACTGGTCCAGTTTTTCATTGGCACAGCATTGCCCCTGCCTCACACCACATTAGCAAACTTAGGGCTAGGGGAAACCATTCCTGTAACACCTGCAGGATTAAATCTTCAGCTTGAAGTTTTGTCTGTGTACATTAATGGTGGGTTATAAACTCAGAGGCTCGGAAATCAGCTCTGCAGAAATTTCCCCGCATTGCATCTGAAAATTGTCTCTGAAAGCCAGATCCCCTGAATGCATCCTGATTTTTCAGATAGGACTAGAGAATTGTAGGATTCCTTTGGCTTTAAGTCCACGAGTAAGCAGTGCTGCCTTCTTCCCCCTCTCACTTAAGAGCAGTGCCACTTTGCTGCTGAAATCAAAAAGTACAGAACCAGCTTTTGCCATCCTTGTGTCACCTCCAGTGGGCTACTAGAAGAAAGCTATAAAACCCCCAGTAAATAGTGTTTTTCAGATCATATGAAATAATAGGCTCAGTAACCTGATGGGAATTTTATCTACCTTTTAACAGATTTTTAAAGCTCCTAACTGGGATCTGTTTCAGCCCAGTACCTTTTCTGTGCAAGACCTGCATAACACATTAGAAATGGAGAGACACTGAAAGCAAATAAGTGTTTTAAATTATTCTGTACTAAATAGCAAAGGCTTTCTTTAAGGCAGCATTCCCTGACTTCAGCCAGGCGGGTAGGATGGGGTTAGCACTGCAGAGAACACCTACCTGCAGCTGGGAGGGGGAAAACACACTGTTACCACACCTGTGATTTCAGTAAGATTTGTTGGGAAGATCAACCAATAAATACAGAGTCTGTACCGCAGCTCCTTAGGGTGGGAGGAAGAACAGACATTGTGCCAGATATTTTCATGCAACTATATTCATTATTTATGCAGAAGAAGAGATATTTCAGGCAAGCAGAGCTGAACCGTGAGTGACAAGGTATCTTTTCCAGCGCATAGGGTGCAGGAAAATTGCACTGAGGTTGACAGCTTTTTAATGTAGAGTCTCTATTTCACTGAATTACTGCATGTTGGCATTTCAAAAGTACAAGATGACCTATTTATTAGCTGTGAATCAAACAGAAATTACATGCTAGGAAATAAAGTTGTATGTTTTCTTCCAGCTGGTAAGATGCTTATCCTACAGAAGTAATATATACATAAAAGAAAACCTGCAAACAAAGGATCATCAATCACAAGGCGCTAAATTTAACATCATAGGACCTATATTCATCTTGTAATATTGCAATCATATGTACTTGGTCCCTTACATGTGATGTAATATTAAATGTATGTGTGTCATAATGCTTTAAAATTTCACTATCCTTGCTCCACTTAGGCTCCTATCATCCCCTTCCCTCCTGAAGAGGAAATACTGGGTTGGAAACTTAGCTTCAACAGTAACATTTGCTCTAAAGCAACGCAAAATGGCTCGCTGACATCAAGCTTTCCATATTCCTAGCTGACCTCTTCAGGCACGTGCCCTCTCCATCTACAGACCAAGGTCAGAGATGCCCCCAGTTTGGGGATGCCAGGCTGTCTAGTCCTGCCTCTCAGTACAGGCAGCACTTTTCAGCTGTCAAAAATCCTATCGAAGCTTGAACAAAAGCTGCCCAACATCACCTGTAGTGCAGAATGTTAGGAAGTGACCAGCAGCAACAGCCTATTTTACACAATATGAAGGATTCATCTTGCTATGCCACTGGATCTTCCAAATCTAGTCATCTTGGAAAACCCAGCCACAGTTCAGTTAGAGGGTTTCCTACAACACATGGAAAAGGCAGGTGAACATCACCCACCCAATGTCCCAGTCACGCATGCATATTCTTCTACTGTTCATGTAGTCAATGCACAACCGCCAGAAATGCTGCTGCTGTTCTTTTTCATTTGATAATGAAGCTGTATTTCATTAGTTCACTGGAGGTGGCATCATCCCATGGCTTTCAGGCAATACTTGCAGGCCAGCAATAGCTATGAATGTCAGAACTGCTGCCTTTCACAGTCCACCATTAGAAAGGCAGCTGTTGCTCAGAGGAAAGCATGCTGTTTACTGCTGCTTTAAGAATGTAACAGAGATACAGCCAGCCCTGGGGCTTCTCTATGATGTTGAAAATAGTAGGGATTTACCCACTGCTTCTAATACAGGGAAACCACAGGTTTCTGTTATGAAAAAGCTGAATATCAATATACCATAGAAACTAAGCACCACATACTAGGTATACGCCTAAGCCTGGAAGGAAGTGTCCTCT
>NW_009939672.1:28368-44661 GCF_000696875.1 Nestor notabilis | reverse complement strand
TCCTGCTTGTAACTGGGCAATGCCAGTACCTCAGGAGGAAAGTAACCAGCTACCAAACTAAATACTAGAAACTGGCAGACCATGCCAATGGAGCGTTTCCCTGGGGAAAAGGCAAAAGTGGGAAGAAAAGCTTCCAAAAGAGCCCAAGCAGCAGCCCTGCACTTTGCCAGAGCAGCAAATGCCACATCTGAAGGAAATACTCTTACAAAGCATAGCTTGTCATTTGAAGAATGGAAATTCAGCTTCCCCTGAGAAGTTTGCTATCTAGGATGTGAAAAAAGGCTCAAAAAGAAAAAGCTATAATTGTTGGATTTGGCAACTGACATTCAAATGAAGGTAGAACAAGTTCCTGCCTTCTCTTCCCTCACGTTCTTACGTAAACCATTTTAGTTGCAGTAGCAAAAGTCCAAGCCCAAACCTGGAACAATGTTAAATATAGCTTTATAAATTTATTTCCATATACCTTTTAGCTCAGGAAGAATCTTATTTACTTTCCATTTTTCATTCCAAGTACCACAATCATCAGTAAGAATATTAATCCCCCCCAAAAAAAAGAAAAAAAACACACCCAAACCAAAAACCAGCCAACACATGGAATACGAAAGGGTGCAGAGAATCATTCAACACAGACACACACAGTTGCTACAAGTATGCAAGAGTGTAAGTAATAATCTGATGTACAGATTGATGCAGGCCACCAGCAGTCTGTAAATACAAAAATCTGCGGTATCACAGCAAGTGTGTGGCCTCGTTTCCTTCCTTCATCAATGCCTCCTGTTCCTCCTCCCTCTGTAGCAAGAGCACAAAGTCTCAGTGTCTTACTGCGTGGCCTGGATGTTGTTTTCCTGATCAGAGCAGCAGGCTTTGTAGGGAAGACGAAATGATTGCTGACTCTTTTCTTCTCATTAAGTTTGTTTACGCTGTGGACCATCGAGATTTCACTGGCTTTGTCTCTCATGTACTCTGCTTTGAGAATCCCCAGCATTCATAAAAGCGAAGCCAGCTAAACCTGCACAGCTCTTGCAT
This sequence comes from Nestor notabilis, assembly GCF_000696875.1. Lineage (NCBI taxonomy): Eukaryota > Metazoa > Chordata > Aves > Psittaciformes > Psittacidae > Nestor > Nestor notabilis. Next base: position 43,635 of record NW_009939672.1, on the reverse strand, counting down.
TACTTAGAAAAGTCCTGTATGAACTTACCACATATGTATCATTTTTCTTTTTAAAAAAAAATAAACCTGAAAGCCACAAAATTGGCTGTGTAGAAAGATTGCTGCTAGGTTTATCCTTAGACCTGGTGACTATTGAACCTAAACCCATTCTGGACCAGCAGCGTCCAGAATCAAGCTCCATTATACCCCAATGACTACGGCCAAAAGCACTGAACTCATCTTGACTTTGCTATAACCTAACAGAGATTTGACCCGTCTCCTGAAGAGGACAATGAGCAATAACCTCCCAGTACAATTATCTCCGTTAATCCATCCATGTGGCAGGGAAGGGGAAGACATCATTAAAACCTGCTGGTCCAGCTGACTACCCCAGGAGGAAATGAAGAGAAGGAAGAGTACTACAAGATTTCTGTTGACTTATCTGAAAGTCATTAGCAGAATCACGTGTTGAACTTTATAACTGCAATTTTGACTCTGCCACTTTGCCCTTTTAGGACTGCTAAGCAACACCTTTCACCAACCTTAAATTCAAATCAGCTTTCTAATTAATCAGCACCACTTGGGTATATATATCAATATAGTTTTCAAACTCATCAGTATAGTGTCTACTTCCTCACAATAACTGGATAAAGCATATTTTTAAGTATACATGCTGATCCAAGTGCATTTGCAGTAGAAGCAGGGCAGTTATCTCAGCACTGCATATTTATTCCAAGTTAACACATAGGATCTTTGGGATGGAAAAAGAAATCTATACATTAGAAATATTTAATTGACCACTTGATATTATTCCAGTCCCTCTGTGTTGAATCCTGAATGGTAAAACTTAACACAACTCTTTTTTGCTTGAATTATCCTCCTGCTCTTGCATATATCCAAGCTACGTGCTGCAATGCAAGACTCAAACATTCATCTTAGTAATTTATCTCATTTCCTTTGGAATGGTGTCCCTCAGTGGCTCAGAGAAAGTGGAGCGGTTGTTTTAATAGATTTGAGTTTTATCTGCCTCTCTATTTGCAGCAGGGCATAATAATAATAAATTATGATACTAATAAGTAGGTTGTGCAGAATGGACTACAGTGGTACCACTTCCCTCCCCCTCCAAAAAAGTAATTTATGGATACATTCTTGTGACTTTAGGGGTGTAATAAATCAGGGTTCGTTTTTCCATCCAATTTGAGGCAGTGCAGCTGTGTTTTGCAAGCAATAAACTCTCTTGTTGTATTTCTTAGCTAAGCACTGAAAAACACAGTGTGATTTTTTTTTTCCCCTCCCTTCCCAATTATTGTTGCAACGCCTGGTAGCTTCTCTGTAGTTAAGGGTTTGCCAGTGCTTGTATTATAAACCTGAATTTTCAGGGGCCTGTAACTTTGCTCTTTTAAATCACAGAGAGCTAGAAATTGGTGCACATCTGTGTCAATCTACTTGCTTTTTTAACTGAGGGGAAAAAAAAACACATTTTTAAAGGAGTGCAGAACTCCCAAATTGGAGCCATGTGTGGAAGTCAGACACATGAATGCAAGTAGCTGCTAATGCCTGGATGTCCCTTCAGCTTCTGAAAAGCCTTTGAGTGTCTCTTATTTTGGACATATCTTGAGGCAGTACTTGGAGTTCGATTGTGGGTTTAGTACAACGGATGGGAAGGGTAGCACGATGTACCAATTTGCTTCTGGAAGCTTTGGGGATCAAGGATGAGTCTGTCATGCAGAGAAGCTCCTTCCTTGAAGGTGATGCCCTGCCATAGAGTGCTGACCCAGTGGTTCAGCATGCTGAAAACATAGAAGGTGTAAAGGGAACTGCAGCAGTTCACCCTCCCCAAGCATGCAGTCTTAGCCAGTCATATCAACCAAAATACTGTCACAGGGTCTCCAAGTTCAAGAAGAGGTTAAGAGTCTTTATGGACCTGGTTCCCATTTCCAATACCTGCCTTCTTTGAATTCAGCCAGACACAAGCACGAGTCAAAGAAGGAAGGAAGAAAATGAGAAGGTACACCACCAGCACTAGAACTGCACAAACTCTCTACAGCAACCTCAGGGAGCTGGGGCTGGGAAGTACAGTACAGGTTCAGTTCTGCCAGGAAATGGTGCATTCCTTCCCAGCTGCAAAATCTTGCTGAATGGGGGAAAAATCCCACCTGATTTTCTCATAGCACTTTGTACAGGTACAATTACATCCTACTTGTATTGCTCAGGCACTGCTCTGCAGTAGGGCACCAAATACCTTTTAGCCCATGGGAGTAAACTAAGAGTGGAGTAAAAATGGCTCTGGGTTTCCAGGGTGCTTTTAGGGGGAGCATCACGGCAGGGAAGGAGCAGCTCACAGCCCCTTTGTGCAGGCTGCTATTCCAGCTGCTCTCATATTAGACCATACAGCACTGCCAGACTAATGCTCCTGCTAAAGCAGCCTTCTACGTGATCAGCAATTAAGCTGTGAAGTCAGCTCCTTAATATTATGTTAACATAGTTCAGTATATTAAATGTAAAACAAGTCATAATTTTTAAAGGTACCTCGGCTTACTGAATGTAAATGAAGGCAGCAGTAGGACTATCACAGCCACATGCAAATCACCTGCATTTTAAAGCTAACAATAGATTTTGCTTTATTGTTTTGGCATTTAACGAGTGGGAAAATAATAAATTAAGCCACATGGGGAATCCCTGGTGCTTTTACAAACTGAAGCAGTGCCCATTTGGAGAGAGAACATTCCCCATTTTTTCTCCCTAGCTGCATTTCTCTTAACCCACCACCTTATTAAAGCTTATAGGGCAAAATTCTCCTCTCCTATTCCTCTGGCAGCTCTTAGTCCACATTCAGCTCTCCCTACCTTCTTAGCTGTCTTTCATCCTGAGAGCTCTCTCTCTGCAGCCAGGAAACAGAAGAGTAAAGACTGGCTGGGCCATAGGGAGTCAGAAGAAAGATGTTGTCATAGTTTTAGGAGGGTTACATTAGCTGTTAGAGCATGGACAGCTTTTTCTGCCTGTTGCAATAGGGGATGCAGTCAGCAGCTACCAGCGCAAGGTCTATGGAAGAGGCAGCTGCGTTAGGCTCTGGTCAGCAGTAAGCAGGATCCATACAGTGAAAATAACAGGGCCTTTGCAGCTGCCTGGTGTGCCACCATGCCAGGTACCAGCTACGACACCAGCACCAGACTTGTAATTCACTCAGCTCTTACTGATCAAAGCCCTGAACCAAGCCAGGCTCAGCTGTGAGGATCATAGACTACCTCAAGGTGAAAGAAACCCATCAGTATTATAAAGATCTTTGTCATCTTAGACTGATTGAACATGGAGGGGTTGATCTTGCAAATGACAACGTTTAGCTCTCTGTAGCTTAAATATATTCAGTAGGTACAACATGCAACTGAAAAATAAATCACGTCATGGCTGTTCATTCCTGGATGCCATCCTAGATGTGTTGTCTCCAGGCTATGTTTTTACCAGTCACCAAAAGGAAAATACACTGGTTCATTGCCCACGCTGCTCCTGTGTGAACAAGCACAGGCATTCCCTGTGCAGCGCAGGCACACAAATGCATTCAACACGTGCTTGCTTCCTGTGTTATCTGCAAGAAGTATCAATTATACATGTCCATGAACATACCCCTGCACGTGCATTCCCTCAGGAACACTTTAACCAACACCAAAGGATGTAACAGAAATCAGGAACCAAGGTAAACCAGCCAGCCTAAAGTTAACACAACGCTGCAGCATCAACTGGCAACAGAAAATTGCCAGGGAGATTGAAAACTTAAACAAGACAACAGGAGTGTAGAGAAAATACTTTGAATGGCAAGCTGCAAACCCCAGACAAGTTTGGAAGATGCCTAGGGATAATTCATCAGCTTCCATCTCATGGCTCTGTACAATCTCTCAGTAAAGCCCCTGTAGTCTTGCCACACATGTCTCTTTTCCATCAAATCTGCTGTTTGTCCTATTCAATGCATTTCATCTGTTGTGCATAATGTTTGCACTTACATGAGGAAATTGTAGATAGAAGGTTTGTACAGCCCTCTGAATATATCAAGTGTTGCACAAGGATTATGGTTATTTTCATAACAATTCTCCACCACTGCCTATGCTTGAAGTCAGGGATGTCTAGCGGCTGAACCAGACAAGCAGAACACATGCAAAAGCCCAATTAGCTTCTTATCACCAAAGCTCTTACAAACACTAATGCATTAATCATTGTAAAACTAAGAGAACAGCATTGGCCTGTACCCTGGCTCAGTTCAGCCAGGGTGTAACTTGACTGACACTGAGAGTTACATGATGAATCTTGTCCATTCATCCCCACTGTGCAGGAGAGGAAACAGAAACAAAGGCAGAACACCTCACCTGCTACCCTGATCTCAGCCCGCAACGTCCCTTTGTAAAACCTGACCGAGTCTCCGCTCAGGAATTAGCACATCCTAGGCTCAGCTCCAGCTGAACATCAATCCTCCTTGTGATGCTTTCTGTTACCCTGGTAGAAGATCTAGGTGCCGCTTAAAACACAGGAAGTCTAAAAATGACATGAGAATAGACAGGGAAGAACTGAACAGCAAAATAAGTGTTTGGCTCCGTAAGAGATGCACAAACACACAAAAACAAGCTGGCTCTAGGAAGAGCTTTTCAGATTACTTGAATGTCTCAAAAAAAATGGATTAAAATACAGATTCCCCCTATTATTTTTCAATAATAGAAGTGTAGCACAGAAAACTCACTAGTGCCACAAACTACTTTTTCATTTCTGTTTTTGTTTCATGCTTCAATATCTTCTTCCAGCTGCTCACGTCTCCTTTTCCTTCTCCTCACTTTGATCTATTAGTTTTCCCCAGAAATGGGGTTTATAAATCATTGTAATGCAGCCTTGGGAAAGACGGTGCTTAGTGCAGGGAGAAATACATTGCAGCTAACAGCCACGGCAGGGAGGAAAACTCTCACCTCGTAGTGGGGCTTTGGCGACAGGTTACTGATGGCACTGGGTTATTTTATGTCTGCATTCGTGCCATCAGGGGCAAGGCCGCAGGGAGCGCTGCCTGTACCCCCCTTGCAATATTTCAAGCTTCCTTCTGCAGGCAAAAACAAACTGCTTGGGGGCTCACAAGGGAAGGGGGGAGGAAAAAAAATCACTGGAAGGGGGGAAGGAGAGGTAGGACAGGTGGGGATGGATCACTTAGTTCCTGCTTTTGCATGATGACATCTTTTTAAAGAGACTTTTGTCTCTAACGCACCCTGAAAAGATGCAAATTTCATGCAAGCCCCATCTATTGGCAGCAGTGGAAGGATCCAGCTCGCCCGTGAACATTTCCACCCCTTTGTGGCAAAGCTTTCATGTTCCCATTTTGCACCTGGGAAACTTCCCTGCTGGAGGCCTGGGGTCAAGGCAGAGCCCAGAGTCACTGCACGGGGTGTATGGCAGGAGGAGCCCCGTCAAGCGCTACCCCATTTTGACCCCCAAAGAGCAGATGCAGACACATCTGCTTATGGTGTTCAAGAATCATTTTGATTTGAAACCTAACCTTTGGGCTTCTTTTTCTAGTCAGGCTTTTGAAGGTTGGCTACATCTATTAAAAGCTGGCGGAATAGCTGCTGTCGTGTCTGTGGCATGACACTATGGCCAGCCTGGAGTGAAGGTCTGGATCTGCCCTTGGGCAAGAGGATATCTCTTGAGTCCCTTCCTGGGAACAAGGGTTAGTCCTAAATGGAGAAACCCCAACATCCTCATACAGCCAGAAAGATAAGCCTCCGTCAAGAGAGGTTTAGGTACTTACCTCCTGCCCTAGAATGCAGCACAGATTAGGGGAACCTACTGCCAGCCCTATTTAATTAGGGAGGAAATCTTCATAACCTCCTAAGAGCATCACAATCACACACAAGCTACAGGCTCTTTGAAGCACTTGCTGTGATTTTGGGATCACCAGCTCCTAATAAGACCACCCCAGGCAGACACACCATCCTTTAGTTTCAAAAGCACACAAAAGAGACACCATGCTGGAATCTTACCTCTATCTTTAACAAAGCATTACCCCCTCCTCACCCTCTTCCCCATAATTGCCTTGTTATTGTCATTGGTGCCATTGTTCATTGGCTCGGCTGTAGAGAGGCCCGAGGGAGCAGTTCTGCCTTAGCTAAACCAATATCTCCTGCAATAACCCCCTGCAGTTTCCCCTTTGCTATCCCATGTTGAATAAATCCTCCATCTCTGTTTGCTGAATGATCATAAAGATATGATTGAAGTTTCAGATTTATGGCTTCCTTCGAATCAAGGAGCAACTCCAATAATGCCAGAGCCTGTTTGCTGACTGGTTTTGACAAGATACAAGTAAAGCAAGATTTGTAAAAGCAGAAACAGGAATGCAAAGATTAAAGTGAGGTATCTTCTAGCCACACAGCACACACATATGCAGTCATGTGTAGGGGCTGAATTCACACCCACACTCCCAGAGCATCCTCCGTGCAAGGACCTCACAGTGGTTCCCAAGCACCCTGCAAAGCAGCTTGTGCACACAATATTTTACTCTAACAGCAAATCTGTCTCGAGTAACCACACAAGGGACTCACAAGAATTGGTTGCCTAGTAAAGGAGGATCCTAACTAAAGATCTTGCACAGCTGTGCTGAAAACTGCTCTAAAGTGGCTGCAGAAGGCTGGGAGAGGGATGTATATTAAGGTGGTCCTTACTGTCAGCTTCACTCTCAATATCCTATGAGTTCCCTCTGACCTGTGTTAATGCAATCCTCTAAGTGCTCAGGATGCTTTTTGGGTAGGGTAGAGAAACGCTCTTGCTCCTGCAGGATAACATCCCAGCCATTTCCTCTGATCAAAGCACCAACACCCAAAAAAAACCCCCCAAACAAAGCAGCACCACACTTCCAGGCAAGAGCAGCTGCCTCCCATGGACTCCCAGCTTGCTCCTTCCCCATTGAGACAACAGCTTCCAAAAGCAAACCCAGGGGATCTGGTGCATGACGGTGAGCTTCAGGCAGGGGATGGTTATCATCTTCCCTGGTGCTTCTGTCTTGGCCTGAGAATCAAAACCCTCCTTTCCCCATCAGCTCATCCCAGCAGCGTTTACTGAGCCATTTCCATCATAAAAGTCGTATCCGGGAATTGCACATCATGTTCACATTCAGGTCAAGATTAGTTTTTACAGATAAACCACTACAAAGCTGCAGTGAAATCCAAGTTTGTGACTTTGGTGCTGAAATCTGAACATCCAAAATCCAAACAGAACATCCAAAATTCATTCCCTCCAGCCCCACAGCTGCAGCACATTTACTTTTCCCTGATTCACAGCCATTTATGCTCATTCTCATTTCAACGAAAACCTATAAAACTCTTATAGCACGATGCAGTCCTAAATTAAATGCACTTTACCATCCCTATATAACAAGGGAGTCTTTGCTCTTTTAAATTAATGCACATAGCTGAGAAGGAGACCTTTCCTGGAAAATTCATTCCACTTTATTTGGAGACAGAAAACCCCACCTTGTTCCACCTTCTCTGAGAGCAAAGATTATTTTGTGTGTTATAATGAAGAATTTGTAATAACAAGAGCATCCTGTGTTAGACTAACTACGAAGCGTCCAACAGCAGACTTCTGTGAGCAGCACTGTTTGTGTGATGTATGGTAATATTTTTCCTCAGTGCATTACAAAAGAAAAAAGCAAGATAAAAATATCTTCCATTTTCTCCCTAATTTGTAGTTTTCTGGTGTTAGCAAGGCTTATAAGACACATGCTCCCAATTAGCTGCTCCTCTTAATTTAAATGCTTCATAAATTATCTCCTGCGCTTGTGGATTATCACTTCATAATGCGAGTTAGCATTTAAATAAATAGCTGCGATGTAGGAAATTAGAGAGGTTTACAGTCTGAGGCAGCAGCATAATGAAGGAAAATACCACAGCAGCTGAACAGGGGTTGGGAGACATGTGATGAGACCGAGAATTTTTTTCCCTTTACCTTTTAGCAACCAAATTTGGACTGCAGCAGGGAAAATATGGGTCAGAACTCCAGCAGAGCAGGAGCCTTTTGTAATGGCTGAGCACAAAGGGAACATAGAGAATTCATAAGTGCGTAAAATGTCTGATTTAGCAAATATGATGCAATTATGAAGTGACTTCTTTGAGCCAACTCTTGGTTGCCTCACAAGGTAGCCCTTTTGAAAGCAATTGAGCTACCCTTGTACGTCACCTGAACAGAGTCTGACCCCTCATGTTCTACCCTTTCAAAAAAATACAGGACTGGAGAGAAAAACAATAGAACAAATAAGAGCTGAAGTTTTATCAAGAAAATTTGGTGGGGGAAGCAATGAGGAGTCAGATGCAATATTATGGTGAATTTTAGAAAGAATATATCTTTCAGAGATAACAAGCATTCATTTGTAAGCCAGGTAATTTTTGCCATGTTTTTAACACCATTAATAAGATCAACCCACAGGCAATGATAGCTTTTAACCATTGGCAGCAACTTCCCAGTGCTATTTCAGTCCAGTTTCACAATTATTGTCATAAATGTAGACCATTAGGAAGGCAGGGCAGGGAAAAACCTCACAGCTCCTTGGGGGACTAAGGCTCTCTCCAGTGCTTGCTGGTCTTGCCTTTGGTGTCACTGCTTCTTTTTCTGCCACAGGAAAAAACTCTGGGCAGCAGTCAATCACTCTTGACTGCTACTGACTTCTTTGAGAGCTGAAGACAGAGGCACTATGAGGCTCAGGACCCTTTGGTGTTTGTCTTGGAGAGTGCCCAAGGTTGAGCACTGCAGCTCTCAGGGAAGTTCAGCTATTACAGCTCCCTGCTTGCTCACACAGGAGTCCCAACGTGTCAAAATCATGGATATATTTTCAAAAACACATGAAAATCATAGAAGCCTTGACAGCCTTGACCAAAGTCCAGCCTTAGGCAGGAATAAAGTTATTAGTTACCTTATTTCCCAGAGAAAGTCTGACACATTAGGATTTCACAGTAACTGGCTGTAACTGTAATGGGCAGGGTATGATTTTGCTCACTAGGTTTTGCAGTTAAATTTCAGCATATTGAATACATTTTGCTGTAGGACAGAGGAAATTATTCGGGCAGATTCTTGGTTTAGCACAAGACCCTCTGTGCTTAATGGGAGTTCTGTCTAACTGACAGCACAATTTGGATCATCATTGTATTTAATGTGATTCAAAAGCAGGGGTCAGATTGTCTCGTCTCATCATTTACATCCATACAACATTACATCCGTGTTAATCTCAGGAGAACTACAGAGTGGAAGCTCAGGACAACCTGTAACTGACTCAACTTTCTTTGCTTAGCATCATCCAGTTAATTTTTCTAGCAATGTGCCCCAAATGTTTGTGGTTACAATCCCAGTTCTTCTTAAGTCAACAGGACATGGACAACTGGACTGAAACCTGTTGGAAGAAGGTTTCTGCTGCACACCTCAGGACGCATTGGTGGAGTTGACGACAGTTGCTTGGATAAGATGCAGTGCCCCCTGCAGAGAGTTCAAGTCAGCACAGCAGGATCCCTGTTCCATCCTATAATCTTCTATTCTAACACATAGTGTTTAGGCAGTGAAAAAGGGACTCTTCTGGCTCCAATCAGCATTTGAAAGGTTACGGATGGCCACAAGTGCTACTGGCTTCTTCTGTGCTTAGAGCCTGAAAAGCCTCTAAATGGCTGGAGTTTGAGGACACAAACTAACTCTTCTGTCCCAGCTGCAAGAGCTCTTCAGGTCTAAGAAAAATCTGGCGGAGGCATTGGGTGCTGAATGCAGGAGATAGGACTGGAAACCTTGGGACTAGATGTCTTCAGGGAAGTGGTGCCACTTTTTACAGAATCACTTTCTTCTAAAAGGCCATTTTAAGTAATAAAACTGGAAGCTGCTGCATAGATCTTCCCAACTGATCTACTAATCATATTTCTTCAAGTTTTATATCCCTGACCCTTGTAAAGGGATTGCAAGAAGGCATTTTTTAAGCTGCATTTTAATAAGTCAATATGAAAGCTCAAAATTATTTAAAGCTTCTTAAATAGGATTATATTTGATTTCCTGTGGGAATAGTGGGGGATAGTCTAGTAAAGACGTTCTGTCCTGCTGAGGTTTTATTACATTAAAGAAACAGCATCCTTTTTTAACATCAAAAACTTTATCTGTTTTCTAATGAACACGGAGATTATTCTGTACATGAGGTAACTGAAGTTGATAAATTCCTGCATCTGTGATCAGAGATTAGAGTTTCTCCTTGAGTGAAATCTGAGATTCCTGAACCAGAAGTTTGCCCAAATTTAACAAGTTGTTTGTTAGTCTGAAATATTTGAATATTTTGTTCTAGGAGGAACCACAAGTGTGTTAACTTCAGGAAAATTCTGCTGTGAAATAACAGGTAGCTCTCAAAGCAGCCAGTATCTCATTTGCAGTCAGGGATTGAATCTGGCCCTCATAATCAGAGGTCTGGGCCCCTGGGGAACTATTTTGCTATATGGGGAATGTGTCCCTATTCAGTCTGCTCAAAAAGACCCACAGTCAAATTCTCACCTGCATTCAACTCTTTTAATGTCATTGTGGCTTATATGGAGGCTATGCTGGTAGCATTTAGCCTCATATGTTGTATAGTGCTCAAATAAATGCAGAAGGAAGAAATGAAAACTACCTGCCTGGAGCTGAAGGAGCCAGCAGCAAGTTGTAAACAGCAGCTTCACTAAGTTGAGTTGTGCTGGATGTAATCTGGGACAGCATCTGGCTTTAAGATCATAAGGGGATTTTTCTTGACGTAGCAGATGGGGAGGTTTGTAGAACAGATATTAGTAAGGATGAAACACAAAGAAAAGGTCATAACTGCCAAGGGGAAACTTTTTGGGGTTGTTTTGGTTTTTTTAAGAAAACACTGTCCAAACTCTTTAATGTTTAGAGAATGTTCTTCTCCTCAAATAACCTGCTTCCTGCTCTCAGCTAAACCTCAGTGTTCCCACTGAAGCCAACAGACACTGAGCAAAAGCATTCCCTGGCAGAATTTGGCTTCAGGGTTTGCAACACAATGGGTGCCCCCCAAGGGTTGATTCTCTGGGAAACGACAGCCCCATTCCACCCTTTGCACCTACTCTCTAGAGGCCCCAACTTCTCCCTGGGGAGTCAAATGCAAAGCTGGTAAAATAGCTTTTTTTTGCCAAGGTGCTATGCACTATCCTGCCCACGCTGTCCCCAGATCTCCCAGAACTGCTGCTGTATCAAAGACAAATTATTCCACTGATTCTGCCACCCTGATCTGTCCAGACACACCTCCATTTTTCCCCCCTGATGTTACCTAGAGGAGGAGCAAAGAGATGTCTGTCCACTCAGCTGACCCAGGGCCACCCCAAGCTGTACCAAACCTCTCTGCCATTGTCCCTACACATCCTCAAATCTCTCCTAGGTTCATTATGCCTCTTGGAGGCAGATGGTGGTTGTAGCTCTCGCTGACTTGTAAGATGAGGAACAGGTAAAACCTCAGTCTAACAGTAGCTGTAAACTGCACCCATCTTCACATAGCCCAAAAACCACATTGTTCCCGCCAGTGGCTATGTCTTAGGACTACAGACCACTCTGCTTCTTCAAGTCTTGCAAGCAAGCGAAGGCTGATGTTCACAAGCTGTGACTCCCACTACAGAAACACATATGGTTCTTTGACCTTCAGTGCTGACCTGAAACCTTACACAGGCACAAATTTATCTTAAAGTCAGGAGCACATTTAATAGAGCAGGAGAAGATCATTTTCAATATTTCCATCTCAATTATAGTCAAACACACCAGTGAGTCTCAGCCTTTGGGGCTGTACCTGGGCTGCCGGCTCCCAGCGTTGGGGCTGTCAGCAGAAATAGCACAACTAGGGAAGGTTTTGGTGATTTATCAATGCTAAAGTAATTCATACAGACACAGAGGCACTGAGGAAGAGCCCGGGGTCCAGCAGGTGCCCCCAAAGACTCAAGAGTCATACAGTGCCACACACTAACAGCAGCAGACTTGGGAACTGGCTCCTTGTTTTTCCAAGACCACTTTCAAACAGCAGAAACAAGCAGCCCTGTAACAGAGCAAGACTATTTTAGCAGTTGTGATACCTTATTGCTAAAATTGTCCCTTTAACAGCATATTATCTTCTAACTCAATAAAGAGCGACCAGTATTCAGAGTCCCAGAATTTTGGGGCAAACAGGATTTCTCATTAGAAACCTAGAAGGTGAATATACCCATAAAGACAAATGGAAGTGTTGTGTACGCAACTACTTTCATATCTGTCTGGCCCTTTAAAACCAAAATGATAGAGTTCATTTGCATTTAGATCTCTTTGGCTCCCTCTTTTCATCTAAAGACAAATCCTCACAAAGGCTGCTTAATTAGACCAAATTAGATTTCCACCTAGTGGCTTGTCATTCATTAGAAAACGCTGTTCTTTTTTTCTGTTTTGGTAATTATAGGCTGGTCTCGCAGTGTTCACTTCAGGCTCAAGGTATGACTTGCATTCATGATTTTGTGCAGATGAGAGGAAAATTATTCAGTCACATCAAGTCTGCCCATTTTACAAGTTGGATAAAGATCATCGACGGAGTCTTTTATGTAATGGGGTATACTCTTTCTTAAGTCTTTAATGATTAATTGTAATAGCATATCTCATGGCAATTTTCAAGACTAAAAGCTAAGTACAAACAGTTGGCACACAAAGCTACTGTATCAGATAGTGGGTGTCTCTCCTTAGATATGTGTTTCTGTGTCAGGGACCTCTGTGCATGGCCCTCACTTGTTGATGTTATGTCTCTGCTGTGAGCAGAGAAGATGGGATGCGGCAGGTTGGTGCCTGGGATTGGATGGGTAGAACCCTGGGCTGGAAGTGCTGTCTGCCTCATCTAACCCACTGAGGGGGACACCTGTGTCCCAGCCTTTCTTACAGTCCTCTGCTGTTGGCATTACACAAAGAGTAGCTTCTAGAGGGGAAAATCTTTCAAACTGAGACCTAACACTCAAAGGTTTGTTAGATACAGCTCCCAGTGTGGGTCAGTCAGGAGAACAGGTTAATGCAGACCGTTAGTGTAGACGTACAGTTAGAAGCATCTCTACCCTACCTGGAGTATTTGAAACTAAATGAGTTAAACTTAAAGTAATATCCTTCAGCTTTACCATTCCTGACTCCAAGGGCAGCAGTTTGCCCAACCATCACCTTTTTCCTCTGGAAGTCTCTCCTACTGCTGTGGGATACTGTAATAATTCTGTCTTCTACTCTGAACACTGTAGAGTGCTGGGGACAGTCCACTTCTCTCTGCAATCCAAGCTTCATTCCCTTTGCTGTCCTGCATGGGCACACTGATTCCCTGCCTCGGTTTCCCCACTATTAGTGCAGGATTAATGCTCAGGGGTGTGTTTTGAAGCTTAATAAAGCAAGGACAGATTTGGTGGTCCTTCAGCAAGGAAAACTTCCTTTGACTTTGACCTTTAATGTTTATGAAAACATGAAAGATAACTGCCAACTTTTTATTTATAACCTTCTTGGGAGTGGAAGTTACAAGCACGTAGCAGCAGGCAGCCCAGCAAGCTGCCAGCCCCTGCTAACATCTTTTCTGTACTGACAAATCCAGATTTTCAGGTGTGTTTTTATAACATTTGTGTCTTCACAACCATTTTTTGTGAGGGGGAAAGTTTTTTCCTCCACCTTTAAGAAAAAATCTCATCAAATTTGCCTTTCTCAAAACACTGAACATTCCCTTTCTCATCTACCTAAACCTGATGTTGAGTTACTGTCCCCCAGAGGCCTTCAGTAGCTCAGTTCTGATGTATCCCTGCACTTTGTAGCTCACTGCCTTCTTAGAGTGTAATCAAACATCAAGCTAAGTAGCAAATAAATCTCCCGATCTCATAAGCTGCACAGCAAGATCATGTAAATGCAAATGAAGGGCTTGATTTCAAGCTGTCGCGGGGGGAAGGAGGGAAAAATGCTGGGTCTTGTCACCACAATCAGTTCACTCTGCAAGTGCAGTAAATCTGCAATAATAATAGTAATGGCAGTGTGACGGGAGGCTTTACTGTACAAGGGGGTGTAATGAAAAGGGGAACAGAAGGTAGGGAAGGAAGCAGGGCCTGGTAGGCTGGAAACGCACAGGCGCGGGGTTTGCAAGCATCCGCAGGGCAGAGCCATCAAGGAGGGAACAGGGCAGCCCCAGCTGAGTGGATTTGCCCAGCATCCCCTCCCAGTGAAGGGCTGCCTCAAATACAGGGATTAAATATCCATGCCTCCACCTCTTGCCATACCTCTCTGCACAGACACGTCTCCTACCCCTCTCGCAGTCTCAGTCATCTTTAGAACACCGGTGCAATGTCGATGGGCCATAAATACTAGGGGATGAAACACAAATAACTCTCGCAAGAAAACCTAGAATCCTTAAAGGTTTTGTACTTCCTTACGCCTTTGCAATGCATCTTCTTCCTTCACAGCATTTTCCAACACCATTAGACACTCACCCAGGGCTCAAACCCAGGGCTGCACAAGTCAGAAGCTAGCTGGCAAAGGCCAGGGAGATCTTCATGCACCCAACGCTGCCCACTTCTCAGCCAACTAGGGTATTCCCATCGTTCAAATGCCCCCACCACTGCACTGCAGCCAGTCTGAGCTTGGCATCCTCCAAACCCAGTTCAGGTACATCTGGATCAACCATGAGAATTATCGTGTCCAGGGGGAAAGAATTCATTAGCTGAGTCCTTAAAGACAGTTTGAGAGAGCAAACAAAGCCCCAGCACACATCTCTCACAGCTCTGGGAGGAGGTGATGATCTCTGCAGGCTGCTCAGGGAATGCTACAGGAAGAAGTCTAGGGGTGTCTTTTCCAAAACGGGCTGGATAAACAGTATTTAAGATGCCGGATTTTCCACACTGAGGTCGTAAAGGGAGAAAACTTGCAGAAGGTACCCAGAGAAAATTAGGACCGCCTGGGATGCAGAGAGAGACGGTTTTAATTAGAGCCAAGAGGTGGGAAATAAGGCAGAGAAATGACATCTTAATGAGGTTTAATGAAGTTGTCTGCTGATGGGCACAGCTGTCAGACAGATCTGTATTCCAGCCAAACAGCTTTGTGACAGGCTAAACCTGAACACAGGGAACAGTGCTGGAACTGGGGAAGAAAAAAGGACCTTCTGCATCAACTTTGCCTCACTCTCCCCGCTGTTCTACAACACAGCTCACCTACAATGCCCCAGGACAAACAAATGAAACCAGCCCATGAGGCTGCAACAGCATTTTGCTAATTTATGGATGAGAAAGGCTGTAGTCTTGGATTACACTG
>NW_009939672.1:0-28337 GCF_000696875.1 Nestor notabilis | reverse complement strand
AGAATCATCCCTGCTTCCTCCTTCCTCGCTTTTACAGGGAAAAGATGTTGGCAGGCAACTAGAGTCCTCCGAGTCTGTTGATTTTCTTCGAGCACAGGTTCTCTCCATTGGACCAGATTCCTTTTTTTATTATTACAATTAATTATCTGGCACCTTCAGCTTTCTTTATTCAGTGCAAAGTGACTGTAAATGCTACCCAATCATAAAAGGAAACAGCATGCCCTCATTTGGCAATGGAGTAAACACCCAGCTGTGGAATCTTTAAATCCCCTTATTTCTTTTATTCTACAGAGCTCTGCATTCAAAGGTCTGGAAGCAGTTTTACCACAGGTTACAAGCCTCTCCTTGCCTGCAGTTTCTCAACGATTTTCTCCTATCTGCCACACCTTTGCCATCATAGCAGATTTCTGACCTCATTTGCCTGATCCAGTATCAGAACGTGATCCCTGGAAAAAGCTTTTTCTCATGCACCTGAGGAATATATTACCATTTCCCTTGTATACTCATGAGAACTAAACTAAAAGAAAGCTGGCGTACGAATGCCTGTAAATACAGGAGAAATAGATCAGCAATGAAAGCTACTTTATCATCCCTGGCACCTGTTTCTACACCTTGCACAAGCTCCCTAGCTCATACACAGCGTGCACATATGGTTTAGCACTGTCGTGTGCTATTTCAGTTGTGGTAGCACTAAAAGCCTGTTCACTCTTACGCTCAGTGCTGGACACATCTGCAAGGGACAATCTCTTCCTCTGCTAAAGCTTCACAGGAGGCAACTAGGGGAATGCAGTCATGTTATGCACAGGTTGTACCAGATAGCCAAGCTGATTGCTTTCAAAAAGATGTGTTTGCAACAAGGGATCTGTAGTTTTGTACAGGGTAAGGAGCCTAGTGGGAGTTTTGAGCCTATCAAAGGATCTTAGCATATCCAGAAAATTCATTTTCTGATGAACTTGTGCTCTTAAGAGTCATGGAAATACCACTGCCTGCTTTATGGTGTAAAAAGTGCAGGGATTAAACAGACCAAGATGAACCACCTCCCTCCCAGACCTGAGAAGCAAGACCCTGGATTTACCTAAAAGCATCACTGAACAGGTTTGCAGGCCCAATAATCCCTAACTGGCAAAGCCAACAGCCAGCTTGCCAGGATCTGCAAAGGGGCAGAGCTGTTGTCATAGCACAGACAAGTCCCTCAAGCAAACAGGGACAAACTCACCCCGAGCACACTGGTGAGGAGTCAGTGCCACAGCCACTGTGTGCTTTTATAGAGACAGGAGCTGAGAAACTACAAACTGAATGCACAAAAAAAAATGGCTCCAGGAAAAAAGTTTGAGGAATTACAAGCAAATTCTAGAGACCTCAAGAAAGAGCCCTCTGGGAAGGCACCTGGTTTAAGCAGGGATTATTAACCTTTGCTCTCCAGGCAAAACTGGTTCAGCCTGCACCAAGGGTGATGCAGAACAGCTCAAGTTGCTGGGCAGCATCATGCACACTTGGTGAGTACCCTTTAACAGCACATTGGAAAGGGATGCCAGGCTGGCAGCATACAGCTCTGAGGCTCTGGCCAGGGTTTGCACATTGCTGGCTGGAGCAGAATACAAATTTGGGTTTGGATGATGTTCCTATACAAGCTGCTACAGTAAGATGTGCTCCTTGTCAATCGCTGTACAGCCTCAAACTGCCATAGTGGCAGGTTGGAGATGGTTCATTTTCAGTCTTACTCTTTCACTCAGTCCCTGCAGAAAGGGCTGCATTTGATTCATCTTCTCCTGATCCAGAGTGTTCACTCTGGAGTGTAATAACAGTCATCTCAATGTTAATGTTCAGTGGTTCACCACAAGAAGCACTAGAGTACGATTTCAGCACTCCCAACAAGACTTGCAAACACCTACAACACCCTTCCCATGGAAAATAACCTGTCCCAAAGCACCCACACCATGCCTCAGCGTTCCAGAGGACCCTGCTCCAGCTGCCCCTAGCAGGAACTCACAGATCCAGGCTGCCAGGCTCTCACCCCTTCCCTCCTCCACCGCCTCCCTTTCAAGCAGCAATAAGGTTTCAAGACACACACATCCTGCAGTGACTTCACCATGGAGATGGGAGGGTAAAGACAAAGGGGTGAGGGGAGGTCAGTTAATCCCACAGACACCACCAGGCTGGGACACACACGGGCTGGGGAAGAGTTCATTTAAAAACTAAATGAAAATGACGTTATTGAGCTCAAGTTCTCTTTTCTGTGCTACAAACCCCAGGCTCTGCTCCCCCTTCTTCATTCCCCTTATCCTCCCCCTACAAAATGCCTTGTGTCTTGATTATTCCCAGGCAGGAGCAGCAGTGTGATTGTGCTCGGGGAAATTTCCATTAGTTTTCTAGGAAGATGCACAAATTAGAAATGAAATAACTCAAAGGAAAGTTAAGACTAGATGCAGAGTCTCCCCAGCAGACACCATGGCTGGGCATCCCAGCCAAAGGAGAGATTAGCCAAACAAGTGACTTCAAGTCCATATGTATTGAGTCAGGATCCCAATTTCCAGCAAGGCAAGATAGAGACTTGTGTGAATTCAGCTCTGGCAAAGCCTCATGGCTGTGAGTTCCTTTTCAACTGTGACACTTGCTTGTGCAGTGGGATTCAAATCCTGCCAAGTGGGGCCACAACCACTCCAGGTGCTTGTGGCCGCATTCTGTTACAAATTCATATTTTCAGGGACTTTAGCTAGTAGGAAAGGTCTTACACTTCTCCTTTAACTTCACTCTTCCACAGGCAGAACTGGGGAAGCCCCAGAGAAACTGCTACACCCTGCCAGGCATTGATTTTGCATATGGGTTGTACATCGAGAGGACAGATGGAGGAGTCCCTGAAGGTATGACACCACCACTAAAATGCAGACCTGCAACAAAGTCCTAACACTAGTAGGGAATCTCCTCTCCTTCCCAGTGCTCTTTAATACTTCTCATCAAGCTGGAGGAGGGGAAATCCAACATTCCCCACTCTCATTGATATCGCCCAAATTGCTTAGAGACTAATAAAGTTTCTTTATCATATAGTAAACTTCTGTAGGATCACACAGAGCCCAAGGAGAGAGGGATATGGCACCTGCAGAGGGTGAATCATATGGCCACTTCCATGTTAGAGCTCCTACTTCGTGCTCTCAGGAACAATTTCCCTATGAAATCACACTTGCTGAGCAAGCCAGGGTAGAGGATATAAAGACATCCGATTCAGAAGGAAGATGTCCCCATATGAAATGCAGTGGGATAGGATATGAAGTTCAATCCATAGTAAAGCCATGGCAAAATGCATGCACACCAAGCAAGGCCCCTGGACATGATGCACAAACCTCAGCCCACCTTCCCCAACAGGAGTTACCAAAGATGCCTGATCTTTTTCTCTCATGTTTCCTTCCACCACCAGCAATAGGCCACTGGAACACCGTAAAGCCCAGGACTCATTTAGTTCAGAAGATGCCCCGAGACTACATCGCCATGAACCGCAGTGCTCTGAAGGCTGGTTATACCACAGCCCGTGAATATAATTTGTACTACAAGGCCAAGGACATTCGGCGCAAAGACGATGAACACAGCCACTTCAATAGGTGTCCTCCTAAACCACCTGCAGACATGACTTTTGGCATCAGAACACAGTAAGGGGGAAGGCTTGGGGCCCTTCTCACATCTACATCTCCAACACAGTCGTGTCCCCCCCAAAAAAAAAGAGGTGTCCTGAACCTGGACATGCTGCAACTGAGCCCGAGCATCACTTCCATGTCTGATTGCACCAGTGTGTGATAATCAGCTACCTAAATCTAATCTAGATGCCACAATACATCAAAATTTCACCTGTGGCACTAAGGGCTTGGAGCCCTTTAAAAATATGACTGATGCAAATCCTTTAACTTAAAGGAACATGAAAAGTCATAAGCCAGAATACTGGCTTTCCAGGGCCAGAAAACCAGAGCAACAGCATTTCTACTTGCTTGCACTGGCTGAAATACTCTGGTGAAGTTAAGGGTTGTTGAAGTTCTTTATCCTACCCTCTCCCACTTGGTAGTCTGCTTCCCTGCACTGGGCAGAAACTGGTAGTACAGCAGAATGGTAGCAAACAAGTTTTTCACTGCCCTCTCCTGCTTTCTTGGGCTCCCTCCCAAGAGCTGGAGGGAAGAGCTGATACATGCAGCTCTCCCAGCAACCCTCTAGGAGGGCATAACCCTTGCAATGCAGCAGGTTGGTTAAGGCTTCACACTGGGTTAGGTCTTTTGCATTGCAGTGTCTTCCAGAAGATTTTTTACAAAGCATCCTACATGCATGAGTCCTATCTGAGGTTCAGATACAGCATTTAGAAGTGACCCATTTCACATCCCCCTCGCATACCAGCTCTCAGCTGTCTGCTGTGCTGCTTTCTTATGGGGTAACAGAGAGTCTCCAGGGGTGAACACTGGCACCTTAGACTCACTTCTAGGTAACCTTCCACTGCCTGTTCTCCACAGGAGTGTGAGGGAGGCTGGACAGCACAGCAGTCTGGAAGAGCCAGCGTGAGTCCAGCACAAACAAGTGCTCAAAGCCTCTGAAAGGGGCTCAGAAGCAGCCCAGCTGCTGCTGGAGCACAGAGTGTTTTCTTGCTCTGTGCAGGTCTAGACCAGACATTAGGTTTCATTTTAAGAGCTGGATAATAATCACTACAGAAAAATAACATCAACAAATTCTAGAGAAAAGACATGATGAACGGCACCATGTATTTTACATGATAGTAAATGGGCTTTGCATATGCAAATTGAATGGATTTTAAAATGGTATTTAATGACAATTTTCGTAGCAGACATTAACATTAATTGCATCAAAATGAAAATGTAGCATTAGCTTGCTGTTAGCTGCAAATGCCCCAGCTATAAAGCTTTATCTTTATCAGTATCAGCCCTCACCAATGTGACAGGGCTGCTCTGCAAATTGCAGGCAAAAGGGCTTTTATGTTGCAAAAGTATCCCCCAATGTAGACCAAAATCAACATCAATTTTGCTTTATTTCTTCATAAACGGAGGTTAAATGGCTGCCTGTAAGAAGTCTAGGCACGTTTCAAAAGTTTTAAGGAAAATCTGCAGACCCCACATCAGCAGAAGTAGTGGGAAAGGGCTTTTAATTTAAAGTTATTATTGTACAGCTTGCCTGCTTCCTAATAGCTACCTTTTATGCCAACTGATTGTATTTATCCCTTTACTTTAAAAGCACGTTATAGACAAAATCAAATTACTGGGATTGGCAAGGAGTTGTTACAGCCATTTGAGTAAAAGTGGGAATTTAACATACTTTTCCATGACTAGCAAGTTAAAGATACCAGCTTTGGTAAGCACTACACAGCCCAAGCCTGCCCCCAGTCACAGCTGACCAGGTTCAGCAAGACATGCCCTGTTAAAAATTGTTTGGTTATCAGTGGATTTAAGTTGGTTCTGCTTTCACACTCTGAGCCCTGTACAACTGTATTCTTAGTGCTGCTAATTGGGAAGGCAATATGCTTGTCTGGGGTAGGAGAGAACAATGGCATATGGTCTTTTTCCATGAAACCAAGCACTTCTTTGCCTTTAGAATTGTCCACCTTGATGCAGAAGGTCCTTTTCAGCAAGAAAAGAGCCTGCGTGTCATTCCCTAACATGCACAGACAATTGCAGCTGAGAAGGCCAGAGAGCAAAGGTTCCTTCCCATGCCACTTGAAGGGGCTGCAGCCACTCTGCCCAATGGTGGCAATGCTCTGGGACAATCCCCAGAACACCAACACAAACCCTCCCAGTCTGCACCCACAGCCCTGTTGCAGCTGCTCTGCACAGCTGGAATTGCAGCTACTGCCAGCATGCAGCCTCAGGGCTGGACTGCCTCCCCAGGAACAGGGGTTTATAAAGCCCAAACAACTCAGCAGCTGTCACAGGAATGGGTTTGTGGTCTTGCATCTGTCAGTGGATAATGTGCAAGGGCTTCTCAAGCCATGACAACATTTCTCCAGCCCCTGGGCTGGGCTGTTAAAGGCTTCTGTCTCCCAAAGACACCAAGGTCAGGAGTTCTCCCCAGGCTCAAGTATGAGCCCTCCTGGATCATCCCAAATAGAAATGAACACAAATGCTGTGGTTGCTATTAGTGCCTTATTAATCACACCCTGGCCCTGCTGCTCCTAGCACGGCAGAATGCTCATGTCTCTGCTTTCCCCCCATAGTGGATGTGTGCTGCATGGAGCATTTCACTGGCAGTGTCAGACACTGGAGTGAGCTTTCTGAAGCTTCGAGGATTCTTTCCTTTCCTGGGATATTTACCTTCAAAGGTCACCCATATCCCCCTATTAATTCCCCATGGGCATCTTCCACGGGAGAGAAGCAGCTCTGCTTTTTTGCTGATTCCCACCCCCCATTCTCTCCCTCCCTTTTCCCAGAGAAATATTTGCTACGAATCCTGAGGCCAGCATTGTTGTGAGAGTCATAAAAAGGACATTTTTCATCTCTCCTTTTTCCTGCTCTTGCTCCCCTCTCTCTCTCAGTATCAGACAGAGATTTATTCCCTCCCTGATGCCTGTGGCATTCAGAGCTGGGAGGGGTCAGGGGAGGCACTGATGGGACGATAATAGATAATACAGTGGTTCCCCAGGGTCTTGTCCAGCTCCATAGCTGATCCATCAGCAGGCAGTGCTCGTGCCAAGGTCAGTGGTAACGAGGATGTGGTAGGGTCCCAGCCTCCCCCATGGGGCATCCTCCAGTCAGGCTCCCCCAGTTCATGCTCCAGCTTCCGATCTCTACAAGAGCTGCCTTGTGCAAGCCACAATTTGCAAGAGAGCACATGTCCACTGAGCAAAACACTGGGGTAACAACCACCTTACTGCGCATTCATGCTCAGCTTCACCTGCCCCAGCCCGCATCATCCCCACTGCAAATAGGTCTATAGGTTTTCTTTCAAGGAAAATGCTCATCATTAGCAATACCCCTCCTCCAGGAACTAAAACCACCCCCATCCACGTGCTTTGTGCATGGCACATTACACAGCTGTAAGAGGTGTGCAGATTAGGGTTGCTGTCACCCTGGACCCAAATCCCAGGTTCTTTCCTTTAAAAATAACCCCACAACAGTTCTACTAGCAGGTGTATTCAACCCCCATACTCTTTGTGTAATTACCTTGTTTTATAAGAGGGAGGATGCAGGGCACTGAGTGGGCTGGGGGGTTTTGGTGGTGTTGGAGATATAAAGACACAGTCTGAAGACCTCCAGGATTTTCACCAATGTTAACATAGCTTGTTATTCAAGCTGCATTTGGAAACTCCAGTAGATATACAGGCCCACATTTGTCCTTCTAAACACCTTTTGTGATTGAAGTTCAATGTGCACTGAAATTAGCAGACACTAAATGGTCATTTTTGGAACTAGAAGTAAGCATAGAGATATGGAGATGCTGTCTACAGCTAGATCTTAGATTACATTGATTTGCACAAGGTCACACAAGGAGTTTGAAGCCGCAACACACCAGCACACAGTTGGTACCCCAAACACAAGTTTTCTCCCCAGGAACTAGCAGTGCAATGTGTCCCCTCAGCACAGGCACGCTCTCCAGCATTTCCAGGTCTGCTTTTAGAGAAAAGCTTTCATTTGCCTCTTAGTAGTGTGAGTTTCCTAATCCTGCGTACTATGTCCCAGAACATATTCCTGGACTCAAGGACTGCAAAGACATGCCATTCTCTGCCATTCTACACCTGAACCTCCTTCAAACCCTGCATGGCCATAACCCTGCCTCCAACATGCTGCCATCCACTTGGCAGTTGGCCTGTAGGTTGGGCTGACCTTGGGTGTGCTGGCAGGAATTCCCTGGCACTCTGTCATCCCTGTGTCTCCTGCCGTGTCCCCCCCTACTGTCTGCCTTCACTTCAACCGTCCCTTTCCTGAATTTCACATCCCATTTTCCTTCTAACCATCCCCTCCTATCATTCCACCTCCCATTCTCCAAAGCAGGTTTTTTACCTTTGGCAGCTGCTTTTACCATGTTCCTGCAGCAAACTCACCTCTCCAAAGCATTTGGTCACTGCAATCTTTCTTCTTCAAACTGTTACAACTGGCTAAGAGCATCAGTTATCCAAGTACCTCCTCTTTTCTTTGTATCATTTGCAGTTGTCCTAACGCTCTGTTGACAATTGTTTCCCTGGCCTCTAGCAGCTCAGCTGTTACCTTGGCTATCCCTGCAGATTCCTGGCATAACTGACTGCTCCGTCCTTATCTTTCACCTTCCCCAAGAAGGGAGGTTTCAATGCTCATGCTTCTCTTTGCAAGTGGCCTTTCCACCCAGAGTGTCCATGTGCCTGCACAGAGCCAAAGTTTAGAAAGCTGCCCAAAAGGTACCAAGATATTTCCAGCATCTCTTTGACACACATAGTGCCCCGGTGTGCTTATTTTTGGGACACTTAAAGAACATCTCAGGTCATTAATATATGGCCCTGGAAAGAAAAGCTAATCTAGCTATAGACCAGCTGCAAAGATATGCCAAAGAAACAATACTAAAGAGCAGAGCGTGTTCCTGGAAAGAACCCACACTGGGAAGAGCTGGACAGGCAAGAAAGAGGAATATTAGAGCAAGCCCACATCTGATCCACAATCACTAGAAGTCAAACAAATAAAGAGACAGTAAAAAAAAAAAAATCCAAGATTAGGGCAAACAAAAGTTTTAGAAAAGTAATATCTGAGCACTGACGAAAACTAAAAATGTGACACTGTGACTGGAATCACTGTCAGGCTGAGGCACCAGAAAATGCAACCAAGTTAGAAAATATAGGACTCCCATCAGTTCAGATAATTGCATATCCTACTCAGTTCCACAGCAAAGGCACTTTGTGTCTCTGCCACCATTCTCATATTGCTAAGATAAGAATTTCTATTCAAGAATAATTTTCTTCTACTGGAGATGTTCCAGGCTGGGTATGCGCTCTCATTGCTGTGTGTACATCAGCTACCACAGAGCTTCCAGCCACATCTGCCTGCATCATGCTGCCTTGTGCCCAGGTGGCTGCATCTCATTGGGCAGGAAGACGTGTTACCCCTTCCAAAAAAAACCCTGAGTGCACCGTGGTGCTGGGTCTCCTTCAGTGTAGTTACTTACTGCAGTTTTAACAGTTTCTGACTGCTTCAGGCTCCCAGCTTAAAAGAAAACAAACAGCCAAGTCATGGTTTAGCATAAGGTTCAGGTCCTGCACATCAGCCACGGAGCTGGGAAAAAAAGATCTAAAGAACAGAGATTTAGATCCCTTATTACCAATTGCATTACACTGAATAGGAAAGTAATTTACTCCCTCAACTGGCTGTTGTTCCTGGGTTTATCTCCACTGATTACAGCTGGCTGAAAAATGTCTTCCAAACTTTTACCATCTAATACTACTTCATGCCACAAGTGGACTTTTTTTCCCTGGAAAACTTCTGCTTTTGCAGTTTGTGCAATGAAAACCTGGGGCAGAGATAAATAACCACAGAATCACTTTTGTGAAAGAGAAGCTTTCCAGCCCTCCTTGACATCTTTTCCTTTCAAACAAAGTAATGTTCCCACCCAGCCAGGGAGATTCAAGCATGGGATGGAGGTCAAGGGGAAGACCTTGCTCTTTGATTTGATTTTGTTCAGCATTGTGGGCTTCCCCCCCCCCCCTTGGTTTTTTACTCATCAGGATGTTTTGCATTTGTTGATGGCTGCAGACTGAGCACTGTTCACTCAGCCATGGATTGAGACCTCCAGGCAGAATAGCTCTGTCCTGTAATCACCTCCCACCTGACTTTCTGAGGGTAACAGCAGACAAATGTGTTGAAGACAAACTAAATCATCTTCAATTAAGTCAGCCAAAGGCTATGTCCAACCCAAAAATCAATGCTAATACACAAATTCCAGCTTGTGGACCCAGTTATTTAATGGGCAAGACCTGGCTTGATATCTGCACTGCAAGATGTGTTCCATGTGTGCATTTAGGACTGTTCCAAGTATACATCTCACTCTTGGCCTGGGAGGGAATAGTAAAGCAAATTGGTGCTCTTGTAACCATGTGTACTCCTAAGTACAGCTATGAGCATCTGATAAATCTTTTAAAGTGCATGTTTACAATGGATTTTATTCTTTTTACTGTTCTATACATACGAGCCCTCTGAGCAAAATAACACATCCTCTGACACTTACAAGAAGCCACTGCCTCATTGGCTGCCCACAGTGAAATATTTTATATTGTTATTTCCTCATCCAAATTACAAGGATTGTAAAGAAGCTTCAGAAAAATCAGAGTAATCAGTGCCTTGATGACACAGATCCTGCAGCTGCCATGTGGGTGAAGACCCACTATTTCAAGCAAGAGCTTTGCCAGCCCAAAGACTGAAAAAAAATTGGTCCCTAAGTGTTTTCTACCAATTTTTCTCTTGTTATTTTCTTCAGTGGTTAATGGAAAGTGAGGACAAGTGGAGATCATTTAAAAATGATCTTTCAGGCCTCTCCATGGGTTTATTGCCAGGACCTATTTAGAGGACCATAAAGCTGTAAGTTTACTGTATAGTCCACAAGGTTCTCAGGAAAATGAAGAGCTTTTACATTCACACCCTGCTTGTTTTGCCATCTCTCCCTCCCCTTACAAACACACCCGCACACGTATGTGCAGGGGCTGCCAGAGCTGCTAATTGAATTCACTGTTGTGAAAGCATTAACAAATTGTAAGTGACCTTTTATACAAATTTCAAAGTCAAGAATCCACCACTAACTGCACATCCCTCTTCTGCCATTCACTGTTATGCAAAACCCACAAACAATTAAAAGAAATAATGAAGAGCCCAGCGGCCTCTATCCTAATGAGCTGCAGGAGGCGATGCTTGGGAGTGTGGCTAAGTGCTTCAATTACCTCGGCCCTCCTCACTGCCCTTGTTAGACAAGACAGGTCCAACCGGCCAAAGGGGAACAATTAAGGCAAGGCAGAGCCAGGCAGTTTGCAGGGGGATGCCGGGGCTGTGCCGGCTCTCGCACAAGGGCCGGCGCCGTAATCATACCCCAGATTCCTTACACAGACAAATTAATGGTAGATAGATTGCTAGCTCCAGCCCATTAGTAATGGGGGAGGAAGGGAGACAATATAGTACAAGGAAACTGTAATCAGAGTTTTCCTGTGCTACCAGCCCTCTTTTAGGGGAGAGGAACCTCAGCATTAATGCCATACTGCTGCCTGCTTTGGTGGTACCCCAAGGCCCCCAAGCAGAATCACAGACCCTGGCTTGTGCTTTATGTGCTGCACCAAGGAGCCACCCGCTCCAGAGATGTTGGAGACCAAACTGGTTCTGGATAGGAAACCAAACGGAATGGATTTGTCTGACCTGGCCTTGAGCAGAGGAAGATCTCTTTGTGGACACTACTACCAACAGGACAAACCCTTCCCATCACAAACTAGACAAGAAAGGAATACAAAGGTGGTGCTCCCTACGGCTATCTCCCCTCTGGACTGAAGACTCCACAGACAGATCCTGGCTGTGCAACAGAATCACATCATCTTAGATGGAAGGACACCAGCAAGGACTAAACCCACCTGAAACGTCATTGATATTTCAAGAAAGGGTTAAAGTTTCAGGCTAGGCAGTGGTGTTGCAACACAGTTTTAACTTCACAACTGTAAAAAAAATTCTACTGTATGATTTATCTGTTGCACAAGCACCCAACCATGGCCAGATCCTGCTGCCATTAAGCTGCCACTAGAATCAGAGCAGTGGTTTTGGTGCCGCCCAAACATCTGCACAGCCACCAGGGAGCCAATGCCTGTGCACATGTCCTCTGCTCCCTCACTCCGCTTCCCGCCGGAGCCTGTCCTGACCAGCAGCAGGAAGAGTGCTGCAGGAGCCGCCTGCCCTGGCTGGAGAGCTACTTGGAAAATCCAAGGGCTGAAGTTTGCACTAAAATATTTACAAACCCCTATGCTTTTGAATTATACAAGAAAAAGGCTACCACAAGTCAAGTTTTACCATTTTACAACACAACTTACCAATCAGATTGATTGCACCTTTTAAGTTGGTATAAACCCCCTTTCTGAGCAAAGTCCTTTGTACCCACTTTCGCCAAATACCTTTTTTTTTTCCTTCCAGTTGATATATAAACCTTTGAAAAGAAGTTTGAGGGAAGGCTGACAACCTTGAAACCTCAAGAGCAGCATGGCATTGACGGGTGCTGCTCCCTGAGCCGAGTATTATAGCTAGATTTTAATTTCATTTTAACAAAATAGCTGTCTCCAGTGGAAGAAGCATCAAGAGCTAAATGAGGACCCGTCTTGAGCTGAATCACGTTGAACAGACCTCAGCACTGTCATTGATTTTCTGGGAAGAAAAAAACTGCCTCTGGCTACTAAACCAAATTAGTAGTCACTGATGACCAATTATTTTGCCCCACTGTGAACGGAGAGACGTACTAAAATTCCAGTTTGTCAGACCCAAGGCTCTCTTCTCAAACACCTTTCAACAAGCGTGTACCAAAAGTCCCTCAGATGGTTCTGATGCCTTCCTGTTTTCGGCAACTTCTCCTTCTCCAAAGTTTTAATGAGCTGCTGCTCTGAGATGGCCTGCCAGAAAGTGAGCCCTTCACAGCTCAATAGAACACTATGTGGCATGGCACAAATCACAGCTGTCAGAATTCATACACACATACACAAAAAAAGACAGCCTAATGTTTGCAAATTATAATTACCATTTCTCTTGCATGTCCCTGGTGCCTTCGTTTTAGATAAATCCCAGCTCTGAGGTATCAGCTGCAAAGCACTGAAGGCTCATATTGAATGGAATAGATTTAACTAGTTTGTAGCTCATTTAAGGCCTACACTGTTTTATTTTAATATTGTTAATACTTTATTATACTTTTTAACATTGTTTTCACAGTAAAATAGCCTATTAGGAGGCTGCAGTTTCTTTTCCAGGAGACTTCTGGCAGACTTGCGTACCTCATTGTATAAACCAAGCTAGCAGATGCTTGTCATTGAAAATAGGTCTGTACCCTGCCTCTTGAAAGTAAATTAGAGAGAGAGTCTATTAAAGAGACAGGAACTGTTTCAGTGATAATAGTTTTGAAAATGTGCACAGATAAATTTTAAAATATTTAGGAAATGTCAACATTAGAAGTGGCTCCAACTATTTGACTATAAAAGGAAGCACCTGATTATTGTTTTCCACAATTATAAATAATTCGTTACATCCTATCAGAACTTCTTTCCCTTTCCTGTCTGTGGCAGGGTGGTTGTGCCAAAACAAGGAGATCTGAGTTACTCTGAGCAAGATGGATTTTAACCCACTATAACTGTTTTCAGCGGATGCTTCCCCTGCTCTCCCCACAGATAACGGCAAAACCCTCCCAGTTCAGAGGAGTGACATCTGGGCAGGGTGACAAAAGGAAACGGAACACACAAGTCATTTACTCCTGTCCTTAAGTAACACCAAGGCAAAAGGACATTTTCCCAAAGGCCAGCTACAAATGAGAAATCCTGTCACACTGCCAAGCAGCACCGATAGAGAGGCCAAAATTCCCCATCCACTCCGATGAGATCAGTGTTTGACCTACAAAGAAAAAGCCACCTTGCTGAAATTTCTCCAGTAACTTTAGTCAGAGAAGTGTGTTACCTGATAGCCCCTGTTCTTCCCCACTCTATCAGTATTTCTGTCACAAGAGGCAGGAAAAGACAGATGAAGCTTCATGTCCTACAGCCCCACCAGAGCTTACGTGCATAACTAAGCACACGAGTCATTCCCACCGATTTCAAAGAGGCAGTTCATGCGTGTATCATTCCAGGCATGATTCTATACTTTGCTGGATCAGGACTTAAATGCGATTAATCACACGGCAGGGAAGGATCTCTGAAGAGCATCAACCCAAATGTGTCCTTTCAAGCATTTACTTACAAGCCAGCTGTGGACTAATCAGTCACCAACTGGCTGGTCCAGTGGAGATGGTAAAAGTCACCTCCATAGAGATGTGACAACACATTCAGCTACCACAAAAATCAATAATCAAACACCACGCACAAAGACTCAATGTTTTTCTACGTCCCTCCCTGCTATTTTTGCACACCAGGAAAGCTCTTGCCTTGGAGAGCAAAAGGACAGGCCAAGGAAACAAGTCCATGTGCAAGGCCCACCATGTGCTTGTGCCAGGAATCCCAAGATTTACACCATGAATAAGACTGAAGGCCTACCTAGAAAATAAGACACTTGACCACAGGTTTGCCACATCTTTAATACTTTGTAAATATTTTGCCCTGCTCTGATCACTATGAAATGCCAAACTGGAAGGGAAGAAGGGGAAGAAGAGACAACAAAGGGTAAATGCTGGGTGTCACCTTTGGCACTGGGTGTCTCCAGACAACAATCTGGAGCAGCACAGCTGATTTGTAAGCAAAGCCTTGAAAAGCCCTGCAGCATGTGATCTATGAAACAGGAGGTCTGTAGAAGGATGTCTCCTCTGATATGAATGCCCCCTTGGGATGTATATTGCTGGATTGCACATCTAGTATCATTAGAAAACACGACCATAGATTAGGCTGTTTTGAAGCATGTGGTGTGCAATAATTAAGTAATAAAAGTCACCACAGGGGTGAAGGAACAAGAAACAGAAGAGTTACTATTTGCATATGCGCTGCTGGTGCCCTCTGTGACAGTCAAAGACTCTCCAGACTGCTAAAAGCTGGCTGCTACCGATTTTTGACCCACTCCTGCCAGAAGCCACAAAGCACCAGCTCACCCTGTGGCACATGGGCTCTCTACAGAAAATGACTTTCTGGACCTGGTGGCCCAGAAGCCACCCAGCAGTTAGTCCAAGTCCCCAGTATGTTGCAGTTGGTCTGGATAGGCAGGGGAAGCACTGCCTTTCTTTCATGGGAGCTGCAGCTGAAGGCACTACAGGCAGGAGCAGAACTGGGGCTCCACAGTCCTTGGTTGCTGCTGAGATGGAAGAGTCCCTCCCCAGCAGGTGTGCGAGGACAAGGACCAATAAAACTTGAGGTTGAGGTCCTCCATCACCTTCAAGTGTTTGCTTCTGGGGGGGAAAGAATAGCAGCAGGACCATAGCAATAACTGATAGGCTGTTCTCAAGGCAAGAACCCTGCTGCTGCCACTGCCAGTTCTGCCTCCCATGGTGACTGATGAAGTATCCTCACTTGCAAGGAGCAGGACTCAACCATTTCAGGCTGCAGCTCTGCCACAAAGCGATAAGGTTAACACCAGCTCAGAGCAGCTGAACAGGACACTGGCCAGCAAGCAACTGCCTTTTATTTTTACTGTTTTATTAGAACCATGATCATCTGTATCACCTCTGCTGCTGTCTCCTCCTGGCCAGGATGCTCCTTGGTACCCTGTTTCAAGGGGCAAATATATCTGTGTGAGGCACTAGACCAGGGCTCAGCATTCCAGCTCCCCTTTCTGCTGCAGACACCTGACCACCTGCATTGAGTCCATTTTTGTCTCTATTCAGACTGCTCAGAACAGCACTTACTCCTCTCACCCAATCAGTCATTGCGTGTTTGTGGGTTTGGTATACCAGGTATGCCATAGTAGTGATATTTGAATAGCAAAAACACTGTTATTTCAGCAAAACCTACTTTGCACCCAGTGGTTCTTCCACACAGCTGCCATGGCTGTATCCATCTGGAGGTGACCCAGCCATGGCTGCTCCTGTGAGCCCCGGGATGGCAATGCAAAAGCCCAATTCTCTGCTTCCAGACATTGCTCCATTCGGTGCTTTCATTACCCACCATCAGGTACCAGCTGGGAAATGCCCTCCTGGAGCCATAGCAGGGCCCAAAGTTGAGCCACAGACTGTGGTGCTTCATGGTACTTCCAGCACACAAGGGCTTGAGCAGAGGTGGTAAAATGAGCCCTGTAGAGGGTTATGCAAAGATAGAAATTGTGCCAGTTCTGGGGAATGCTCTAGCACAATCCTGCTACAGGTTATCACAAGGGTGTGCAGGCTGTGGAGTAGGAATTGAAAATGAATCTGGGTTCAAGGCTTTCTTGAGGAAGAGAAAGCATTTCCCAGTGTGAGGGTTTATTCATGTTCTCACCAGTCACACTTTCCAAGAGCGGAGATATGAATCAGTATGGGGAGGTAAAGAAATGTTAACACTGGAGATTATATTGTTGTCTTTCCACTGTTTTCCAGGTCTTGCGCTCCCTTCTTTGACCTCCTTCACCACAGATACCAGCAGCTGTGGATGGAGCAGCAGAGAGCCCTGACAACAGCCGAGCGAGTGGAAAAGAGAAAGGTGCTAATACTCCAGCAGTGCTTCCCCTTGCTGTGCATAGCACTGCTGCCAGGCACAACCCCACAATGGATGGCGTTCCCCAGCCATGGGAAGGGCTCTCAGCTGGGAAAGCATCCTCCCTGACTCAGGAAGGCTGGTGAAGCCTAACAAAGATGAGCTGCTTCCCAGCTGAGTCTGGCTTCAGCCAGAGCATCCCCTGTGGGAATGAACACCAGATATGCAAGTCACAATGTGTGTGCTCTAGAGGCAAAAGAGATGTCATTTGTGGGGTGGGGGGTAAAGTATTTTTGTATCTGAAGCTATGCACAGGAGCTGAGCAAGTTCTCCAGGGCAACAGTGCTTTGGCCAAGGCCTTTCAAAGGTTTAGACACCTGTCCCACAGAGACACTTCTCTAGCTATCATCAAGCATCTGTCTGCATCAATATGCCTCTAGGTACAGGTTCCCCAGCTGAATTCCCAGTATCAATTACAACTGAGGCTCTGCTTCTTTTTGCATTCCCACAATAGTAAAACACCCCTACGTAACAAAGAACTACATTTCAAATTATCTTTGGTGTTTATATCATCCTCATGCCAGGAGCTTTTCAGGCTGTCCCTTGGACAGCATCAGCTCTGCTCAGGTTACCTGTGACAGTGGACAAAGCAACTGAATAACTATTGCTTTGGTTCAATGGACCAGCACCAGCCCTGATCCTGGCATGGTGTGGTTGATGCCAGCACCCACAGCAGTTGTTAGAGTGCAACGCTGTGCTGTTGAACATACCAATATTGTAAGAACATTCAAAAGCAGCCAATGACTGTTTTATTAGTTAATGGCTCAAAGAAGAGTCGAGCTAATATGGTAATGACCAATTTCAATGGGCTTACTGCCACCACAAACTATGCTTTATAGTTGAAGTGCAAGAATAGAGTGTGCTTAATTAGCAGCTACTTTATGAATACACAAGCCTAGGGTGCTCAAAAGTGCATCCCTACCTTATCTATTAATGACTGATGTTTTTAATCACTAGGATCCCTCCATCAAGTTCCCAAAGCCTGCAGCCACCAATTACTCAGTTAAAAACCCAAATCCTAGACCAAAGAGCAGACAGATTCCCCAGAGTTTCATACAGTGGCCAAAATATTCACCAGGTACCTGCACTGGCTTGTGCTGGGACCATCAAGCACTGCAAGCTGCAATTAATCAGGAGAGCAACACACACAAGACAGCCAAGAAACCCTTCTGTAGTGGGGGTGCTGGAAGTGACTTTCCCAACTAGTGATGAGCCATTGCTCTAGCTCAGAGCACAGGCAGCAGTCATCTCACTGGGATGCCATATAAAGCAGACACTGGGAGCTGGAAGCTGCTCATGTTTGTCCCATCAGTATGTTTTAGATATCAGTGTTGGCTGCGTTGACATGAAAAACCACGCAGATCAGGCACTTGTGATCATCCATCTAAAGAGACTTTTAGTCTTGTTCATCTCTGTGTCGTTCCATTGCCTGTATACTATATACATCATGACACTATCCTGAAGTATATAGCTCTGCAGCCATTTCAGCCCATCCTTGTTTACCTTTGGTTACAGAAAGAGAAAGTACATGAAACTCGCACCACATTGCTGCGAAAAAACCCACTACCTCCAAAGGAGGAGTCCTTCTGGCACCTGCCCAGCTTGGAGAAGGTATGGAGCACTTGACTGAACTCAGGGACACTTCTAACCTTGCCCACATGCCCTGATAACACACAGGGTCTGGATAGGAGACACCTTAGTACACAATGAAGGTAGACATGAGGCTCTTCCTCAGAGGTCCACAAGATCTGGACCCTAAAATGGTCCTGCACTGAATATGTTCAAACATCAGTCCCTTTTGGACTTCAGAGTGGGTCAGTTTTCACACCCATAGGCCCTGGAAGAGAGGCAGCAGATAATGGTTTAATGACTTATTTTCTAACTTGTGTTCATTTTCATGCCTTTTCACAAGACAAAAAGCATCTTTTAATATCTCACAGTTAGTACTGGGTTAGCTTTTGTTTTCTGCTGGTATTCCCACAACTGCCCTATACAAGCAGGACAGTCAAACCTACATTTTGGTAGCCTGCCATTTTATCAGCTCTCACCATAACCAATTTAAACCACATCAGAAGTTTCAAGAAGAATTTTTCACCCCAATAAATAGCTTCCCAGAAAGCCTGCACTTTTGATACCTCTCTAAACTACCTGATAGACAATATTCACCTTGAGAGTGAGCAGAGGGTCTAGCCAGGTTACAGATGTGTGTAACACTTCCTTTAATTGAACCAAATAAGAGCTAAGGTGAAGATTTCTTGTTCTAGCAATGGGATCTAAACACCTCCCTGAATTCATCTGTGCATCCTGCTATGCTCTGGGGTACTTGTTTGTATTCTGTTAGCTATGTTTCTGGTGTAAATTACAGGGAAACTTCAAGTGAAGAGCTAAGGGGTATTTTAGGAAGGAAGGGAAAAGAGCTGGGCAAGCAGAATGGAAAGGAGACTCCAGAAAGTCTAAAAACACTGAAACCCTGCAGGGAGTTCATGTGGCCAAAATCATATCTGGCATTGATAGATACCACTGCAAAGAGCTTTTCAGCCCTCTGCCTTAGCCCTTGTTCTGATGGGGTTGGTTTTTTTGCCATGCTGTTGATTTTTAACTGCAGTTTAAAACAACAAAAGAAGGCTTGTGACTTCCTGAAGCTAATTTATTTGTACAAGTTGCAGAGTTTCAACCACGAAATGTGTTTTGCACCACCTTGATGTATTCCTCTTACGTCCTGTCTAAGACTGTCCGATTAGCATATGTCAGTAATCATTTATTCCCCACTGCCTGTCAGCACAGAGCTGCTGCTGCAGCTAGTGTCAGGGAAAGAACATGACCGATCGCTGTTAAACAGATTGTGTAAGTCACACGAGATACTGGGGCAAGCCTCCTCTTTAGAGCTTCTCTCACCCCAGACCTTTCCATCACTATTCATTTTTCAGCCTGTGTTTTTCTTCATGCTTTCCCTTTTGTTTCATCCATGACTGTGGTTGGGTTCCTCCCCCAGACACAGCTCCCAGACCTTCGAGTCTTCTCCTCTCTGCTTTTCTCCTTCCTCTCCTCTCCCCTTCCTTCCCAGGAACAGCATCTGGGGAGGAGAGACAGCTCACTTTGCAGAGCCCCTGCAGATTTTCTGTACTCCTCCTCTCTCATTATGTTGACCTAGAAGGTTTGCCTTTCCCCAGCTGCAGATCTGGGACAGGCACAGCCCATGTTAGATCTTGGATCAGGAAATTCATTACTCAGTTGAGTTTCAGTGCATCGTTTCCTCCATGGAAAAATAAGTTCTCTTGAACATCCATAAATGTTTACCCAATTAAAAGTAGTAACAACCCTCAGAAAGTTAAAGGTTCCAAAGGCACTTGGTAGCCTCCAAACTGTGCTTTAACTGTCTCTGTAAAGTTGGTGGTAGAATGGTGTTGAAAAACAAACTGGACCAACCTTGCAACCAAACTCGGGGACTTCAGGCGTCACTACCAATTCCACCTTTGTGAGGGTGACAACAGAAAGCAGTGCCCCAAAGAGATGAAGGACCTTGTTCTTGCAGTGTTTCTCTCCTCATGAAACCTTTCTCAAGATCTTCTGTGGTCATGGATAACTACTTCATGACTTTTTTTGTTTTAAAGACTCAGTGCCCTGCAAAGGCCAGCAGTTCGCACTAGCTACTGTAGGCAGTTTACCAAAATACTGTCTTTAATCCATATAACACCCTCATCCTACTTCACAAAAAGAGGTATGGAAACAAACCACAAAAATATCACTTCACAGAAAGCTTGTTAGCAGACTCCCACCTATTATTTCCTGCCTTCAATGACACTGACCTGCTCTGGCTATTACAGAAGGTGCTCATTACCTGAGAAAAACTTCAGACTCTGGGCAAACTCTAGGGCTGGTGTAGGAATGTGATATGTCCTTAAGCTACTTGCCCTTCTTGTCACTCAGTTACCCCATCATCTGGCATGATGCCTTTCAGCCTGGCCTGCTCTGGGCCTGGGGAGAGCAGTGCAGAGCACCCAGCTGCTGAGATCATTGTAGCCCAAAGCAGGGGGCAGCAGGAAGATGAGATTTTGTTCCTTCAGACCCATAAAAATCATCAAGGAGAATTGTTCTATTCCTATCCTGACCCCTTACAGAGAACTGCAGAAACTGGGCATGGCTGTTAATACTGGCTCTTAATCTGGATTTTCTTTTCAGTCCCTGCAAGACTATCTCCTGGCCCCATGTTAGAGCTTGCAGAGGAAGTGGAAGACAAGAAAACAAAGGAGTTTTGCCATCCCCACTAATTGCCTCTGCTTGCTCCCTGCATTGCCAGGGCTGCATGACATTATATAGTCATTCAGTCAGTAAAGTATAGACAAATTGACTATATTTTCATTTGGATTTAAGTTTCAGCCCCACTGCTTTAGAATAATGACCCACACTATTAAGCTAACCGGGTGATTTACAGGCTCTCCCACACTGGGTGATCACTCCTACTCCACGTCTCGCTCTAGAGGACTGACCTGGCTTGTGGTCTCCTGGGCCCTCCAGCTCACTGAGACAAACAGGTCACAGGGAGACAGTCATGTCCTGATGGGCAGTTCATTAGGGAAAGTTGCTGAATTGGATTTTTTTCCCCACAAAACCAAACAGAAGTTAACTCCTTACTCACCTCAGCAAAATTCTTCTACTGCCCTCCTCTTCCTCAGTCAGCTCCCCCCAAGACAAACAGCCTCTGCCTTGCTCCGCCTGCAGTGACATGATTCCTGAGCTCAGATTTTGCCAACACAACTGGGACTATGCACCAAGACTTCATGTACTTGTAGATGTGGGACTATATTCCCTGGGGTCTGTACCTCAGGCACCAAGCGTGGACATAAATATATCCCTGCCCCCAGTCTTCATGGGATGTATCCTGTCCCTGTATCACTCATCACTAGCATCCTACTGGCCCAGGCAGAATGGCATCCCCAGTGTCAAACTCTGGAGAGGATGTTGTTGTCAAAATACAGCATCCCCACAGCCTCGCCTCTGCCAGTCCAGGGTGAGGCAGCAGCTACCTCCATCTGAACATTTGATAGTCACAATCCAAACCAGTGAGTCAATGCCGGCCACTCTGCAGTAGATTGGCAGGGTTCTGTCAAGTCAACCAGAAAATTCAGATGGCAACCTCTCACACAGCAGCAATGTAGGACACAATTCACCTGTGTGTCAAAATAGCTCCATGCACTGCGTATCACTGACACACAGCAGGGTTTTTCCTTTGCTCATTAGAGAATTCCAACTTGCACAGACATTCAGGGTGGCTTTCCAGGGAGAATAGTCTTGTTTACTTGACCAAACAAGGGGAGGAAAGAAAACGCAGCAACTTTGGACAACACTTCTGTCAACACCCACTGCCTTCCCCAGATGAAACAAGCTGCACTCAATGCACGATATGAATAAGCGATAAGCAATTGAAGAGCAAGTGTTCGGGTACCTTGGCAAAAGACTTAATTTGCAACCTGGCACAAAATCAAAGGCTCTGTCAACGGCTGAGCGGCTCTCCCGCATATGCCTTGCGTTACCTGGGAAAGCTCTGTCAGGTAAATTTCCACTGAAAGTAATTAGAAGAATCCCCACCGTATAAACTTTGCAGCAAAATTCTGGGCTCCAGAATTTGATTCTCACCAGGGATCCGATACCTGCTCACAGCCTGATCCTTCATCAGAATTAACAGTTGAAGTTTAACACGTACACACAAAAATGTTCCATTTCTTTTTAATGCCTTACCTCTATTTTTATCTGAAGAGCTGAACTGACAAGCACAGCTCATGTAATCTTGCTACTGTTGTCTTGTCAGAAAAGCCAAAGACTCTTTAAATAACCTGGGCTTAATACACACAGTTGGTGAACTTTTCAGATATGGCATTTGTCCTCCTCAGGTTTGAGGGCAACAAAACTTCACGGAATTGGAGCGTTCCAAAACTTGTCTCCAGAGGCCTAAAGAGTGGTTAAATAATACAGGAATGAGTTCAAGAGCTTTCTGCCACCATGGTACCAGATCAAAGCTCCCTTCAGCTGGGATTTTGGCTGACCAAGAGGAAAAAAGAAATAATCAGAATATCAGTGTCACCTGGTGGCTGTTCAACAGTCCAGCCTTTCCAGTATCCCTTTGCATGCGTGCTGGACACTCAACTTCTTCATCACACCCTAATGCTGCCCTCTGCCATGCTCAGCACTTCTTTGTGTCTCCCTGAAAGACATGCTAACTCATCATTCCCCTGCCATTTTCATTGCTCTCCAACATCTCCCAGTTGACACAGGAAAACACCACCCCTGCACCATCTCCAGGCTAAGCTGAATCTACATCCAAGCCTGGGTGCTCAAAGGCAGCACAAGCAACTGTTGGCAAACAATGCCCATTGCTGTTATGGAGCATTCACACATGAAGGAACAGATCTGGCGGGCCTGGAGCCTCAGAGCTTGGAGTAGAATAAAGCCACACACACAATGTTGGTGAGCACCAACCACTGCTTTCAGTGATACCTACTGTTTCATACACAAATCCACAGAAGTGCTTTCTAAATGGACTTGGAATTTTGTTCATGGACCTATTCTGCCTTCTGCCAAGATGCTATTTACCAACAGACAGCTTAGTTTGAAGTAAAACTTTTGCCTGGCATAAAAAGGGTCAGGATTCAAATCTCAAACATATGAGGTCAGTGCCAGCACTGGTCTGATACTGGGACATCTGCCAAGGAGGGCACACATGAGGTTACAGCTTCAGTGGGTTAACTCTCCTTTACTCATCCTATCACACAGACCAAGTGACCAGTGAGCTCCAGCAAACATCTGTGGCCCTTAATTTCAGGGAGCAAAAAAATCCTAAATCTCCATGGGGCATTAAATACAGCAGCCAAAAGTACTGTCTGAAACCTTCCTGTGTTTGAAGCAGATAAGGATCATTTAGCCCAGGCTCCCTTGTCCTGCCTTTCCCTGTGTTCTTAGAATTAGAAAGGTGAGGAGAGAAAAAACCAACCCCATTCATTATACCAGTTTAAGAGCAGTACTGCTAGGAAAAGCCACAGTATTTGTAACCTTAATAATCCAACACACACCTCCAAGCACAGCTCATCTTGGACAAAATAACGTCTGTTTTAAAAGTACCTGCCTCTCTCTAACTTGTCATGGCATTTGTTGACAACCCTATTGAAAGCTGCTCTCAGTGCAGCTGTGAAGGATCTTTCAGCACCTCTTTCTCTTTCCTAGACAGTTTTTGAAAGGGAAGGGGGGGGGGGGTGTGGAAAAAAGCCATCAATACAGGGGGAAAAAGGCATCAGCAGCCAACATCAGCTGATGAAGCGTCTCACCTGGGCCCCCAGCACACCGCCTCCAATTAAATCAAAATGGTTTGTTTTTAATGGTCTTTTACACTGACAAGTGGGCTATCATTCCAGGCCTAGAGAGCTGTCAGGGAGCCGCGGCAAATCCTCCGTTGATAATGCCCAATGCTTCCAATTAGGAGCTGAGGCCGCTCCTGGCGCACTAACGATTCCCCAGCCTCCCCCAAGGCCCCTTCGGCGTTGGCTGTTTCGTCTTCCCTCTTCCTCCGCCGCAAATTACTGACACAAAACGGAGGCGCCCCGGTGCCTCCTCACCACACCGGGCCCCGGCCCTGTTGGATTTAATGAGGCGATGGAAGTTTTTGCGGCTCTTTCGCTAAATTCTTTTCTTGTTTGACAGCTGCTTGAGTGTTGACCTTATAAAAGATTTAGTGTTTCTCATTATTTTCTGTCAAGCTTTACAAGTGATAGCTTCACGGAAATCATTTGCATCTCGATGTGCACGCACGTGGGGTTTTGTCTGTACGGGGATGCTCGGCGCGGTGTGCGTCAGTGTGTGCACCCTACCCCTCTCTTCATTGTGTGCTTTATTCCCTCCCCCTGAAAAAAATACCTACAAACATGGGACTGGTGGTTTGGGGAAGAAAAAAAAAAAAAACCAACAAACAGGAAAGGACTTAAAAGGCCCAGGATTTGTTAGACTCCTGTAAATGAGGGAAGGAGGTTTGGAAAAAGGAATAGAGATTGGTTTGCCATAAAGAGAGCTCAAGAAAGTGTTTTGTCACCAGCTAAAAGGATTTCATCAAATGGATGATGGAAGAACTAGGCTGAGGCTAGGTGCAGCTTTGTTGTTAAACTGAAAAACGGCACAAGGCTGGGAAGCTGCCTTTGAGGAGCGGGCAGAGCCAGGCGGGTGCTGCAAGAGGAATAGATAGAGCCACATCACCCTGCAGCCAAGCATGGGTCCTACCAGGGGAGGGAGAGAGCCTGGTGCTGCTTATTACTTGCTTCAGCCCTTTTCACAGGTTCTTTCTCAACACCTCCCACAAATCATCACAAACCACTTAATCCACCGGTATTAATTAACTTCCCCCCAACAGCTAAGCTTACTGACCACCCAAGGGTGCCCACAGTGCCCAGCAGCACAGACACCCCAGCACCCACCTGACAACCTCAACACCAACAGCACCCACAAAACCCTTGTTGCTCTCTGGGGTATGTGCTCTGCTGCTGTCAGGGGAGCTCTGCCTTCCCTGCACCAGCTTAACCTTTCTGTATCTCATATGCTATTCATTAGTCCTCCATTAACATACCTACTACTGCTTGCAACACGTGTTGTTGTACTAGTGTTTGACAAGTGACCATTTACACTCCTCCAAAATATCATAATTGAGAAACCCAAATGAAAGTAACACCCAAATACATATTTAAGTTTTATGAATGATAGGATATTTTGTTATTGCCCCGCCAATTCTTTGAGGCAGGCACTGACATTACAACATCCCAGCTGCAAGGGTCCTGCAGGTTTTACTCTGTCAATAACAAATGCATTGAACAACAGCAGAAGACTGCATCTAATCAGCAGCTGAAAACCATTGCAGTTCCATCATCCTGCAAGGAAAACCACCAAGCTTCTGCCTACAAACTATATTCCTGTCCTGCTACAGCCAGTGCTCCAAATCCATGGTTCAGACAAAATCCTGGCGTAACAGCCCATGACCACACCAGAGCAATGGTGAAGATCACCAGCTGTCTCTAGAGGAAGTGCCTTTGGGTTCATCATTTAGAATAAGGATTAGAAGTATCAGAGATGAGGATTCATCACTGGCATTGACTTCTCAGCACCAGCCTCTGTCACAGTAAGACCTTTGACCCAAGAACATCCTTATCTTGACTCTAATTTCTAGCCCTTGTTAGGAGAAGGTTTCTCATTTTTTAAGCTAGCACTTGTCCCCTGTCCCACACCTGGTGCTTCCCACTCACTCATGCCGAGGGCAGAAGCTGGCTTCCCTCACAACTTTGTCAAGGCTCTGCTCATTTTAATTACTGCCAGTGTGGCTCTGTGACATTTCTCACCTGGGAGCCCTCTACCAAGACTGCAGTGAATGAACTGCTTCTCCTCCTGGCAGCTTCAACCCAAACCCAGGCAGAAGTTTCCCCTCTGCCCAGCTCCCAGCACTGGTGGGCAGGGAGGCACATTCCAGAGAAGCAGCTCAGCTGCCCCTACCTGCAGGCACTGGCTTTTTCCTCACAGTCCCAGCTCTGAGGGAATAACTCCTGCATCTTTAATAGGAGGCTGGGGATTATTGTCCCTGCAGGTCCCAGGGACTACCCCCCTACTTCAGCAGCCCTGGGTTCTGCCTCTCCCACCTTTCCCTCCTGGGGAGGGGTTATGTCACTGCTGCTACTTGAGAGAGAGCAAAAACATTCGGCAACAACTGTCTGAAGTTAGGCACTGAAATGCATATTTAAGTACCTGAACGCCTTCCTCCGGAGAGGGGGAATAGCTAAATACGCTTTGTTTGCCTTGATTAATGAGATCACTAGCAAGCTTTCCAGGGCAAAGACTGCTCTGTATTTTTACATATGCAAAACCTGACATCCAGCCAGGCTGAGCAGGGTGGGGGAAGGCAGGAGGCAGCTCCACACATCCACACAAGGAAGATGTATGGCACAAGGAATTGTGTTGCGGCAGGTAAAATCCATTCCACCCCATGGCAAACCCAATCCATGCTCACACCTCTCAGTAACTCTGCTTTACTGTCTGTCTGCTGCATGCAGTCGTGTGCGGGTGCTCACCCCAAAGGGCCCAGGGACCTTTCTCCTCCAAATGACTTCCCCTTTCTTTGTTTGCCTTGGGATTTGTTCACCCATCACCACCACACCAAAGGTGGTTCCTGGGGAGAGGCTCCTTTGGTGTTTGTTGGGCATGTCATGCAGGAGTCCCTGACAAGCTCTGAGCCCATCCTGGCCCCTCCCAGTGAAGTACACAAGTCCTGTGTTGTAGAAAACCAACCATATTGATTCCAGGTCCACCTTCAGGTAAGAGAGCATTTAAAAACATCACACAACCAACATACCACGATAAGACTGCATTATCTTGTTACTAGAGCAGAATAAGAGTCTCCTGAAGCCAATCAGAAAACTAGTCCTCACTTCAAACAGGTTAAAGTGTTTAACTTCAGCTGGAGTAGCATCTCCCAAAGCACCCTTGTGCTGATCCAGTCTCTTCCCTGCTTGTGCCACAACCTATCTTCTTTGGCTGGCTGCTCGCTGTAACCAGTTGTGTATCTGCTCCTTCTCTTACAGGTCAAGCCTCACCTCAGTACTCTCCCAGACCGTGAGGCTCGTAAAAAGGCGTTCAGTGCCACCCATTGAGGGGTGCCTGTGGAGCGTGGGCCCCAAGCAGCCGCACAGCACTGTGCCAGGTACCACGGCCCTTGACAGCCACAGGCAATAGGCTTTCTCTCTTTGAAAGAATGCTAATGTAGGTATAGCTGAATAAATCATATGTTTGAGAGGGAATGATTCTGTCTCAGCCTGTTTATTGCTTTGTGTCAGATGCACACCACCTTTACTCAGCCTGATCAGCACGATTCTCGTCATGCTCAAAGTCACAACATCCACACCAGGAACAGGGCAGTGTTCACACCAGGACAGCCCCAGAGGGGAACCTGTTTGTTCTGCACACACAAATACAACCATATCCCAGCTGACATCAAGTCCATAATATCTCATAATCCATCAGTTCTTCTCATTTCTATGCCAAATAAGCCTCACATCACTGCCTGATTCAGCAGAGCCTGTGTGAAGGCACGTAAACATCTGCTTTAAGCACTCTGCCAAGGTGAAGCCTCACCACAGAACCATACCTCCTCTTGAAGAGGGCTCCAGCCTGTTCCACACCTACCCTCAAATAGCTGCTGGTATCTGGTGTCCCTCAGGGATAAGCCACTTCAAGCAGTTACTGAACAAACACAAACTCCACCAACACCAGCTCACCATCACTGCACCCAAACCCCAGCTTGGTACCAACACATGTAAAATCCACCTCCTACTAACAAAGCATTTCGCCTTAAGAAAACACTTGGTCACAGCTATGATGAACTGTGCACCTCCAAGACTGCTAGAGGAATAATTAATTACTCCTGTGTTACCTGCTTCTCACGTCCATTGCTATAGCTCAGATTGTACCACATACTATTTAAGTCAAATGGTAACTTCCAGGTTTCATGTTCACCAGCCCGTTGGCATTTTGAGCCAAACTTTTAAACCCAAACACCAAAAAGCAGAGTCCTTCATAACATGAAACTGCAGGGTCAGCTTTCCTTACCTCTTTCAGGACAAGGAAGTCTCCACACCCACTGCTCTCATTTCCATGTCCCCTCCTTAGGGGCAGCTTGTGCCTCAATCTGCTTTTTATCCAAGGAAGCAGCGGCACCAAACTCCACCCTGCCCACACCTGAGCTGAGGGAGAAAGGAATCACCTGCTCCACCTGGGGAAACCCTGGTACGGGGGTCCTGCTGTGTGCTACGGGCCTCTAAATAGACCCCATCTAAGACAACCAGGAGGGTAACAGCAGGGTTTGCCATACTCCAGGGTTGGATTATAACTGGACACCTTTCCCTCTCCCCAGGGAAAGGGACCTGGGCCTTGAACAACTTGTCCTACCAAAAATGGCACTGTTTGTTAATGAGTGTTTGAGAAACCCACCCGGGGTCTGCCCCACTGCCCCGCAGGAGCCACC
>NW_009939671.1:23026-52192 GCF_000696875.1 Nestor notabilis | reverse complement strand
AATATATTTTATTATATATATGTATAATAAATTTATGTATAAAAGCATAATAAAAAAGTGTCTAGGTACCTCTAGGGCAAACGCCATATGCTCGGTTCACAGCTTATGCTACAGTTTGCATGTGCCTTTTGAGTTTGTGGGATAGTACCAGAGTGTAAAGCAAATTTAAAGGTGGTTTTGCTGTTCTTTCCATCGGAGAGTAGCATCTGTTCAGGGCAAAGGTGCTTGTTGCTGTGGCCAGCATGAGATAAATCATTTCAGCCCTGGGAGGAGGAGCAGTTACTTGTGTTTCAGTGCTAGCAGTGCAAGAAGTAGATAACTGCCGTGGCATCTTAATGAATTAAATTTCCAAGTGCTAGTTGAGTAATCCTATTAACACTGAAAAGAGCTTCCTTCCTAGAGTTTACTTAAGAAAAAAAGTAACTTTCAGGCTTGTCAGGATTTGCTCTTCTCCCTGAAGTCTGCTTGTGGACCTGACTCCAGCAG
The DNA here is from genome assembly GCF_000696875.1 of Nestor notabilis. Lineage (NCBI taxonomy): Eukaryota > Metazoa > Chordata > Aves > Psittaciformes > Psittacidae > Nestor > Nestor notabilis. The sequence goes on along the minus strand of NW_009939671.1, from coordinate 51,706 downwards.
GGATGCTTGAAGGCTCAGTATCATCTGGGTCGAGCAGTTTGAGGGTGGAGGAGCAAAGCCCTGCCTTGCCAGGAGCAGCATTTGGGGGACGTTTGGGTTTGAATGTCAGCCTCTTGCGTTTACAAAGACCCTCACTGATGTTTTGGGCTTGTAAAATGTCCTTGCTCTGCAAAATGCTTATAAATAAAAACCAGTGATTTAGAAACCAAGTGGTAAAATTTCACAGGGGCTTCTGCCACGCCTCATTGCTGGGCTGTGTAGGTGGTGGGCTCTTCAGGGGAGGGTGGTGCTTTTGAGCAACAAAAAGATTGACCATGGCTTTTTTTGCCACCTCTTTGGTGCTTCAGCTACCATCCCTGCTCTGGCAGGACATGGGCTTGCCCTTGTCATCCTCACTTATAAACCAAATGAAAGGACAGTTCTTTTTCCAGCAGTGCAGCACCATGTTCCCTCACTAGCAGAAGACGCTCCATAATTTTTCTGAGCAAGGACACATTTAACATCTGCATTCAGTGTTGTGTCTTGATGTACTCGGTGTCCTCCACAGGCTTTTTTCATTGCTCTTGAATGGCTCTCTGCGACTACACAGTGTGCTTTGACGTCAGGATTTTGTGGTGGTGAACCGTAAGTGTGTACCCTGGCACTCTGGGAAGAGAGGGAGGTCTCCTGCACTGGGTTGCGCTCACAGGAATCACAGCATTGGGAACAAGGCTGCTTTTGTACATATTTATTTATTTAATTATTTGTAAGTCAAACTGTTTTTCATGCAAGAAATGTTCTTCTTAAACTTAAATTCCAGCACAGGCCCACCCTGTTTTGGACACCTCCATGGGTGTGTAGATGTTATTCTGAACATTTGTTCTCCTGAAAACTAAGTAGAATAAAGTAGTGGTGATAGTTGCCCGTGGTGGTAGATGCTGGCGAATTTGAGGTACCACTTTGTATTTGCACATGGGCAAAAGCCCTTCTGCAGGTGGTTGTGGCAGTGTGGCTGCCGTTCACTGTATCTTTCATAGCACGTGTCAAATATGAGGCATGTGACTAAAACCCCCCATTAAGTCTCATTAGTACCAAGAGCATCAGATTGTTGTGGCTACAGCTTTGTTACAGCAGTCTGATAATAATTTTATAGGATGTTTATCTCTTGTGTTTCAAAGTATAATTTTTCAAGTGTTGTGACCAGAAGCTGGGAGGATTTTTGTTGCATTTTGAACTTTGCTCTGCAATTAAATCACCATTGAGGGTTGGAGAGGAGCCTACTTCAGCACAAACCATGCCCTGAAAGACTCAAATCTGCACTAAAAAATAGATTTTGCCCCAAGACAGTGACTGTATCACCCAGCAAAACACATCAGCATTTTTGTTAGACTCAAGATAAATGAAAACAGCTCTGTCTTTAACTTTTTTTTTTCTGTAATTGCCCAGGAAGGAGTGGCTTTGGCATGTTTAAAGGAATCTGAGTTTAAAGAGGTCAATGCGAGCAGCAAGGAGGCTATATCCCATCCCTCCCCGTAGGGACCAATGTGTTCAGCTTTGTAGACACACCTCTCTGTGTGTGTATATATACATCCATAAAATACATATATACACACAGCTAAGTATGAGGTTATGTATCTATTTAAATATATAAAAATATAAATATATATTTAAAGTAATCTGGCTTGGTTGGGGGTTTTTTGCCTTATTTTTGATAGCAGTGATGTTAGCCCAGAATGAGCTGGTCAATGTGCTGGCATTTTAGGGTTGCAGAGCAGCCTGGGCACATCTACCTCATGAAGTTCCAATCCCTGCACTGGTTGGGAGGATGTTTCAATAGCAAGTGATGATCTTGCAGCCGTCCCCAGCAAACTGTATGGGCCTGGATCCGATCCACTGAGATGCAAGAGCTGAGCCCTGCACTGCTTCTGCAGGTGGGGAAAGGAAATGCAGCAGTATTTAATGGTTGGACCAGTAGTTTCTGAAAAGTACATATCAATGACCATGAGAGCAGGCGCTGGCTGGAGTGGGACCTTCAGCAACACTCTTGGCTGTAAAACACTGCTTTATTCTTGTACTCCCCCAGCACCTCTGTCCTGCTCCATGCACCACATTAGCCATTTTGGGGTTCTTCTGAACGTTTCGGAAGTATTTGCAGTATTCTCTGATTTATTAATTGATGTGAAGATACCTACACCTTCAGGCCTCATTGACACACACCACTGGTAGTATATGGAAAAGGAAAACCTACCAAAGCCACATATGAGGTCATGTGCAGAGATTTTTTGTGGTTTGTTTGGGGGTGTTTTTTCTCCTTTTTTAATTGTAGTCCTAAATTGCTCTCCTTTTCAAATTTTAGAATATTTTGGCCTTGCTTTCCATGCATGGTGGCTGTGCAATGCACAGGGGACAGGAGGTGGAGGGGAGGATGTATCCTGTCCCAAGGAGCTCGCCTGGGGCACATGAGGCACTCTCCAGCTGTTTATTGCTGGAGGTCTCTTTTCCTTTGAAGGAGTTTTTCCTCCCTGCTGGCTTCCCAAGAGGGGTATGTAACCAGCCAACACCCAGCCTTTAGCTTGGAGAGCCCCGGCCACTCCTTGGGGCTTGCAAGTGCTGGATTAATGCGTTATCAGCAGGTATTTGATCTTAAAGGTACTTTAATCCCCCAACTGCCTCTTGAGCTGTCTGCTGCCTGCAGTCAGGGTTTTATACGCGTCGTCCACGTCTGTTTTCTTTTCAGTAAAATGCATGTTGCATATTAATTTAAAGAAAATAAATGCAACCCATTTATTTCTTCCATGCTTTTAAGAACCCTTGAGTAATTTCAACCCATCTGTACCAGAGTCATTGAAAAGCTGTAGGGTTTGTTGTTTGGTTGGTTGTTTATTTTTTCTGTAGATTACCAAGTACAAAAATCAGTTTCTGCAAGAAGAAAGGCTTGGCTTATGAGCTGGCTCAGTCCTTGCAATGTGTCTTATACATGTAGCACTTTTATATATGTACGTGTGTGTATAAGTATATGTGTGTATAAGTATATGTGTGTGTTTATGTGACATATATGTGTGTATATATTTTATGTATATACATATGTGTGTACATATTATGTATGCATGTGTTTATATATATGGGGGGTGTATATGTGTGTTTATATGCATAATATATTTTATATATGCATATATGTTTTATATATATGGAGCAATATGAGGTATTGTGTGGGTAATTGAAAGACATTTTCCTACCTCAGCTACCCAAGCGTGACTAGTCCAGAGCAGGAATAATCCTCATTAAAAGCACCCCCAGTGCACACTCACCCCTGGGAAGAGCCAGGACCGGGAGAGCTGCTGTGCTAATTCTGCCTTTATGGAAGAACAACCAGTGAGATGGATGGGCTTTGGTTCTGCTGTGTTTTGTACTGGAGGAGGATGGTTCTTTCATATTGCTCCCATGGGAGAGCTGAAGACTTGAACCCAATCCTCTAAAAGCCATCATTTATGATTAAGAAATTAACTGAAAGCTCTGCTTAGGTTGCATCCGCTGACTCTCCTAAGGTGAAGAGTATTCAAGGGAAAATGGCTTCAGCTGCCAGCCTTTGTTTCCAAATCTCAAACGAAAAAACATGATGCAAACTAGATAGACTTGTACAAGTTCTCTACATACCTACTCTGGCTTATGTCAGAGCTTTTTAGTAATCTGCCCCCAGTGTTAAGGTGATGGAGGCATTGGTAGGCTCTTTGCCGTCTTGTGAATTTAATCAGGGATGTGTGTGTGAAAGTGGATCTGGTGCTACCCCACAGGAGGTATCTGAAGAGATGGAGACCACCACTGCTGGACTTTCCTGGTCTATAAATATCAATCTAGTGAGGCTTAACCATGTGCTGGGGAGGGGTGGAATAAAAAGACATTTATTTAGTTGTATCAGGGCTCCATTGTCCAGAGTGGTGCATGGAAGGAGAGCTCATCTGCAATAAGGGATATCCCAAAATAACAAGGCAAATACAGTGTTTATGTAACACTGGAGACTTGTATACTATTGCTAGTAAGTCATAAGCTTGCACAGAGGGCCTGCCAAGTGACGGTAATGCTTCTGAAGAAAGGAGGTTCAGTAGCTGCTGCAGAAACAGAGCAGAAAAGGGACTTTTAAAATCCATGGATGGGCAGGGGGCAAGTGTTTGAAGCAGCCAGCTCCTGGGATAAATGAGCCATCAGGCAGAGTGGATGGGGCTTCTTTCCACTCTGACAAAATTGGTCTTTGTTGCTTAAATGGTAGTTGTGTATGTGTGTACCAGTACCATAGCAGGCCCAGAATTAAAATACACTTCGTGTGTGTCTCAATTAAGGCTTATTTTCTGCTACATGAATTCTGGATGTGAATTTAGTGGTAGCTGTGGGAATAAAAATCTGCAGTTGTAATTACGCTGGACAAGCTGGTGTGATGTGACTGCGGTGAGGCACTGGCATGAATTGAAAGCTAAGGATGTTTAAGGTTTAAAACACTTTATAGAGCAGCCTTTCACCTCTTTTTATAATGTCCTGTCCTCTGCAGCTGTCTGGGTGGGTGATTTAAGATGCCTTTTGCATTTGCAGGACTGTCTGAACAGCTTTTCAAGGTGAACAGCAAGCTTGCTCAGTGGGTTTTCCTGTACAATGTGTCCTCAGCATCACCAGTGCCACATCTCTGCCTCTTGGCACAGTTTTGGGAGGCAAATGCAAAAGCAGGTTCTTCCTCCAAAAAACCAATCACAGCCAGATCCCTCAGCCCTGCAGACTGCAGCAGCTGAGGTTTCGGTTCAGGCTGCACAGGGAGGTGGAGGAAGCTGGGAGCGGTGGTTATTTTTGATGCCGGGAAGGAAACGCTGTGCTTCCCTTTCCCGCCAGTGCTGCTGTTGGGGTTGGGCTCCTGGAACTCCCAGTCCCCAACCATGCTCCAGCTGATGCTGATGGCTCCAGCCGATGCTGATGGCTCCAGCCTCCACATCTCAGCAGCCTTCACCGGGAAGGTTTCTTGCCTGGAAGGGGAGCATCAGTAGCAATGATTTGCTGTGACCCTAGAAAATGTGTACAGCTCATTTCCAGGATCCCTCTGTGCTCTCCTTTGCCCAGGATGACAATGGTGGGAGGATGCTTTTTTGTTACACTGAGGACATCTGAAGCTGGTGGCTCTGGTGTTCCTTTCCACCTGCTGTGCCATAGGCAGGAATCAGCCTGATTTAGACTAATATAGGTGGATTGTCCTGTCCCACTGAACAAGCCTGTTTCTTTGCGATTTGCTTTGACTGAGATGCTGGTGGATACTTGACAGCTTTGACCATTTCTGTTTCTTTGTATAGCAGCATTGTTGTAAGGCTGGTACACTTCACAGCTGGAAATAGCATTTCAGGGATGCGCGAGTCACATTTAGCAGCTCAGAAGAGCTCTGCATCCGCAAACACCTCTGCTGAGATTTGCACTGTAGCTTTGTACCTCTAGTAATGTTTTGAATTTGAGGTCTGTGATCTCATAAATGAGTTTGCAGTGTTCAGAGATTTACCTGTGTTCTGGTAACTATGAAATGACCAGTGCTGTGACTGACAGTAGTAAATGGGAAAAGACTGAGCCAAAATAATAAGCCTTGTCATAAAGCTGTAAGCCCAACAAATCAGTAACTCGTGAATTGGGACCCTGGTGAAGATTTATAAACCTTTGATCAGATTTAACCAGGCGGTTGGCATTCCCTGGCATGCAAGGGTTGTTCCAAGCCCTGGGTCACACTCATTGCTTTGCAGAGGTTTCTTGTCAACATGTGAAACTCAACCTCACAAGTCAGCTTCTAAACATTTGCCAAGCTCTCAAATAAAAAAAATAAATAAATAACTACCCCATGGGGCAGCCACAGACCTTTACCTTTCTGGCTGTAGCCAACATCTCACTGTTAATTCAAAGTGTTAATTGCTTTCAGGCCGAAAGACGATGCTGTGTGTATTTGTGCCATAGCCTGAAAGGTTAATCTGCAGTGTGCACTCAAATCCCCTTCTGTTAGGCATAAATGTTACCAATTCAAAATGCCTTTATTTTTCCTCCCCCAGAGTGCAGATTCGTGCATTTCAGCGCCAATTCGTTAAGCTGTCAGTAGGACAGAAGGTGGACTTCATTACAGAGTCCATTGTAATGATTTCCCAGATTTTTTTAGAGTAGCCAAGGCTTGTGCAAGTTTGCATGCTTTTCTATATTTGGTTTTGTTTAATTTGATAGTACAAAGCTGTTGAAAAGTCTAGCTGAACATTTCTGCTTTCTGGGTGCATGATTATGCTATTAGACCAGCTTCTGCTGGGTTTTCTCAGTAATGCTGAGCTCAAGATCCCGTTTCCAGATAGGGACAGAAAAAGTTAGTTTGTCACACTGCTTACATCTCAATTTTAATTTCAGATGTGGCTCATGGGGATTATCTTCACGATGTTGATCCTGGAGTGTATTCCTCAGTACCTTCAGCCTGTTGGGTGGTGTGTCTTCTGGGGCTTTGCTCCTGGACCCTGTTGGCTTTGCCCCTGGCTTTCAGGCTGGTGCCCTGAGATGCATGAGCATTGCTGCCCAAGGATGGAGAAAGGAGCAGTTACAATGAATGTTAACTGTCAGTTTTAGTTTGGGTAAAACTGATGTTTCATGTTGGGAATCCAGGATCACAGGAGAATCTCAGCTAAAAACTGAATTACTATATAACTAGTGCTTTAACCTGGGAGTTGCTTTGCTTTCAAGTTTCTTTTTTATTATGAAATTTAAAATAATCCTCATACAAAGTCCGTAAGCTCAAAACTTACTGGTAACTCTGGCATTCACAATATCGTAGAATCATAGAATGGTTTGGGTTGGAAGAGACCTTCAAGATCATGCAGATCAAATCCCACTGCCCCTGTAACTTGTCCTGCAACCTCTTGAGGTTCTCGTGTGCTTGCCTAGATGTGGAAATGTGCTTGCCACATCATGTGGAAATGTTTGGTTTGTCCTTTGAAATGAGAGCTTTGGCTGTTGCTGTCAATGCTGGCACCCTCTCTTGTCAGTATTTTTGGAGATGGAGGGTTTAGGCTAAGCAGAGCTTTGCAAAATGCAACTGCAGTGTCTGGATCTTTCCCCCCACCTCTCCTTCCCTTTCCTCTGTGTGGTGGGGGGACATGGCCCCACCATGGTTGGTGGTTGTCATACTGGGAAATGCTCTGCAGGAATGGCAGAGGCTTTGGTGAGAACAGGGCAGGTGTTAAATATTCCAGATGTTAGGGAAAATAATACACAGTTACTGTCTCTTGGAGTTACCACTGTGCTTTGGTTCCCCAAATGCATCCCAAATTGGACATCATCTTCAAAGACCCCATGGTTATATCCCTGCTGGAAGGAGACATGGCTGTTAGATTTTGCACTTTTGTTCCTTTGAGATGTAACTTTTAGTTTCATTTGGGAATTTCACAGTTTTGTTTGTAGAAACTGAAAGACTTGGAGAAGACACGCTGTTTCTATTTAATTCTTCTTGCAAATATCCTTCTAGTTCTGCTTTTCATGTGTGCCAAGGGGGCTGTACTCACATTCAGGTAGCGCATGTGTTCTACATGATGGGAATGGGGAAGGTGTTGGGTCGTTCACAGCCCCCCAGCTTCATGCTCCAGCCTTATTGCTGTTGGGCTGAGTGATCCATGGACAAATTGTGTCTCATCCTTATTCCTCTTGAGTTCTTCTCTACTTTTATCTCTGAGGTGGCTTTTAGATGCTATTGAGTAGAAGCAATTATTTGTATCTGAAAAGGCCTGTCAGTGCTTTTGGATCAATAGTCTCTTCACAGTTAAACACATTTAAACTTTTGCTTTTGTCTTTTGAAGACTAATTCTGGTCCCGGTTTTAACTGGTGAAATGGCTTCTTTGTTCTAGATGTCAAGAAAGACTGGTCGGATCACGCGCTGTGGTGGGAAAAGAAGAAAACTTGGCTCCTTAAAACGCACTGGACGTTGGACAAATACGGGATACAGGCTGATGCCAAGCTCCAGTTCACACCTCAGCACAAGCTGCTTCGCCTGCAGCTGCCCAACATGAAGTATGTTAAGGTGAAAGTCAACTTCTCAGACAGGGTCTTCAAGGCAGTTTCTGACATCTGCAAAACGTTCAGTAAGTAGCAAGTGCTTAGAGTGGCTGGTGGGGAGGTTGTCGTTCGGTTTGGCTCCTGCCTGTCCTTTGATGCACATGCTCGTATATTTACTAATTCACTGGTCTTTTGCAGCTTTAAACAGCCAACAGTCACTTGGGCAGGAAGCAGCTTCAATGTCCATTCTTTTCCCCTTGCAAACCTAACCTTTCATGTGGAAATACTTAAATAATGAGACCAGTTGTACTGGAAATGTAAGAAGAAATACATTTTCTGTACTCATTTCTGTTTTGTAGTGAGGCTGTTCTTGGTTTTCTCTTAGATGAGGCGGTAGCAGCCCTGCTTTCTGTTGAAGCTACTGTTGTTGGGTCATAATTTTTTTTCCTGCAAATTTATGTGCTAGATGAAAAAAAAAACCCTGAAATAGGAAACCTGCCAGCTCCGAGGGTTCTCTTCCAGTGGAAAATCATATTAGATTAAGTGATGATGCTTCACTGTAAAACTGTCTGGTGGAAGGAAGGCACTGAATCTCCCTTGCTCCTCCCCAGCTCTTCTTCATGCTCCTTTGCCCTGTCGAGAAGCCCCAGAAGAAAGGATGGATATTTCCTACAGGTACACAAGGCTTGTCCTCAGCTGCAGCTCTTGCGCATCACTTTGTACCCACCTTCACATCCCAAAATTTCTCATCCCAAAAGATGGTACTTCTTTCTCTCCCCCAAAAAGCCCAGGAGATAGTAACTCCACTCCAAGGAACTCAAATAAGCACTCAATGTGGCCTCTGTACCAGTGTCCTTCCTGGTTGCTACCCTCAGCAAGGAGCCTGCAACCTGACCTTGGCTGTAGTAAATCTATTTCTGCTCTCAGAAAGCAGCTAGGGTTACTCTTGGCTGACCCAGTTGTTTTGTGTGGTGGGAAGAGCTCAGCCATACATGCGGTGTTACGGCGTGGCCTCAGGCACATCTGTGGTTAGGTCAGTGTATGTAGCTGATGACAAATCTTTGCTATTTCTTTCCTGTTTTGTTCTATTTGGGGGGGGAGGGAGTTAATATAAATATTGGGCAGTTTCTCCTTAAAATAGAAAAGGCTTAGCCAGCATTATTTCCCAGTAGATTTTGCTTCCCCTATGTCTCCCATTGCCATTTTTCATGTTATGCCAGACAGAGAAGTCACAGGCATCTGCCTGGTGCTGATGCATCTTCCTAGCGGTGACTCATATCAGGAAGTTCTGATACAGTTAATCACATAATGAGATCTTTCACTGACACTGCCAAGCAGTCGGAACCTTACATGGGCCTGAAGCACCTATTTATTCAACACCTGGGCTTTCAGTTTATATATGAACAAACAGAGAATAATGCTAATATTTAAAGACGTGGAAGGGGGAAAGGTCACTGAGCCCTGCTGTGGTAGGAGCTTTCTACAGCAGACCAGGGATGACATCTGCCAAGGGTGATTCTGACTTTCCTTCCGTGGCATCTGACATACTGAAGTAAATGTTCCCCAATTTGCGGAAAGCGGGATTTTTTCTGGAAACTTCACTCTTCTTTTAGTGACTTTTACCAGCCTGAGCAGTTTGAGGATAGACAGAAACTGCATGGCCAAATACAGCGATTAAATCTTGTTTAGCTTTTGTCTTTGTTTTTACTGGGAGCCAGATGTTCAGTATTGCTATGGGGAAGACAGCCACATTGGCCTGAATACCAGGGGGAAGAGGGGATGAGGATTCACGGAGTCAGCAGTGCTGGAACTGGAGAGGCTGGAATACTCCTCCCTGCACCTCAGAGATATTTGGACACCTATATAACATACAGGTGTCCTGTATCATTATATAGATGTCCAAATACCACTATTTATATGGAATAGAATATCTAATGTATTTTAACGTATATATTTAATGTATAATATACAGGTGTATATTATATATATAAAGTAGGTGTCCGAATGCCTCTGTGGTCCAGGGAAGAGCTTCAAAGTAGGAAGACATTCAAGACATAACACCAGGTTTGGTGTTTGCCCCAAGGAGTTTTGGTTTATATATATATATGTGGTCTTGGATCTTATATATGTACACATATATATATGATATGTATACATATATGTGTATATATGATCCAGGATCTCCTTGGGGCAAACACCAAACTGCTCCATGCAAATCCCAGTCATGGAGTGCCTGTCCTTTCTTCCTCCATGTGTGACCTTGGTGCTGTGCTGTGGGTCAGACATGTCCTCCAGCATGAGGTCCTGGAGCTGAGCACTGACAACAGAGGCAGGGGCTAATCTTGGCCGGGAGATCACGCGCTTGCCAGGCAAGAGGGACTGCTGCTTTCTACCATGCAGAATCATCCCAGGGCTGTCAGGCTGAATTTGTGCAGGGCATTTCATTCCTGGAAGGTGTTGGGGATATCTGCCTGCACCTTGGTGCCTGCTGCAGCTTGACAAGAATTAGAGCAGCTGTAGGGTGGTGGAATCATCCCAGCTTGTGGATCTCATGTTTTCCTTTTTCTCAACACAGCTCTCTCTTGGGGTCTCGCAGACTGTGCTATGACACTTTCCCAACCCACCTGTTTCCCTCTTTCTTGGTTTTTTTTTTTTCTCCCCAGGTTAGTGTTTATTCTGACCCATTTTTCTCCATTATCTTTTCCTACTCTCCTCAGCATCTCTGCACAGGTTGACTGCAGAGAACACTCGTACTCTGTATTAATCACGCTAAGAGGAAAAATGAGTGGATATTTCAAAGCAGAAGGGGAAAGAAGTAGTCCCTGCTCTAACAGCATAGCTCTTGATGCAAATCTCTTGATGTCTAAAGTTAGGGTGCAGTGTGTGCCTGGACCAATGTCCAGCTGACAAACTGTGCTTGTGAGTTGCTCGTATTTTGGCTGTAACTGTTTGCTGCCTGTGCCCTCGGAGCATTTAATTACACACTTCAGTAATTCTAGCATATGGCATGATTAATGAGTAATTTAAGTAATTCCTCAAGTTGCCAGGACTCTAGCTGGTTGTATTTATAAAATCCTCTATGCAAGCAGGAACACACTTGGGTGAATTATTTAGGGTTGTGCCTTTTCTTATATTCCTTTTAAACTGTACCTAGAGCTGACAGCACTGCAGTGTGTGGTTGCTTTTTAAAGCAGAAGCTCTGTTGTTGTGCGGACTGAAGTTACTGCAAAGGGCAGCTCTCGCCACCGGCCAGGCTGCAGCTCCTGGTGGCCAGCCCGGAGGTGGTGTGGGAAGATGCTGGTGCCTCTCACACATACCTCGCTTTCCTGGAGGTCGTGCGAAGCCGGAAGAAAACACAGTCTCATTCCCAGTCGCTAGATTGCAGCCCCTCAATTCCCACAGCAACCAGTCGGGAGGGTTAATGGCACACATTGACCCTGCCTGTGGTAGGAGCAGGCAGAAGAGGAGCAGGGCGGTTGATGGGATAGGCAGCTCTCACCCGAAGGGTGGCCTGGAAGCCTGCCCGGGAGCAGCTGCTGGCAGGCAGCTCCGGCCTGAAGGGCCAGCTTTGATCTGCAATTAAAGACCAGAGAAAGAGAAAGTAAAACTTCACTTTTTATTTTTTTTCTTCTTTTCTTTTCTGAAGCAGTGTGGATTTGTGCTGCCTGCCCGCCCGCAGCAGGGCGCAGAGGTTGGGATGGGGGCTGCCTGCGCGGTCCTGCGTGCCCCCTTCCTCTTTGTGGACAGCCTATCAAATATATAAGTTCAATTTGATTGGTGTGGGTAGGAATATCCCCATTGGAAAGTGGGATTTGGGAAGACTCCATTGCAGACTCCTGCTAACCCATCATCCTACTTAACAATGAACAGAAGAATCCTCTTTTCTTTTACAATGGCTTCATTTGATTCCAGGACAGTGGACGCCTTGCGTCTGCTCATGCCCTTAAGCTGCTTCCTCACAGCATCCCCTTTCTCCTGCCGCTGCCTGTATTTTTTTTCCATATGTGCTGGGAGCAGTGAGGGACTCCAGGCAGGATCCGCTGCTGCTGTGTGGGCACGTGGGAGAGGAAAAGCAAACAGGGAGATGCAAGTGTGAAGGTTTTTTCCCATGCCTCGGCGTTTCCTGCCCCAGTGATGTTGCTTCTCATGGGGAAACAGCATATGTTGCAGAGCCGCAGGGCAAGGGGAGATGCTGTGATGGCGTGAAAGCTTGCATCCTTCTCCTCCTCTTCTGGCTGTGAAGATTTTGGACCTATGCTGCTTTTCAGCCTGAGCAGAGGAGCAGGGATCATTCCAGTTGTTGCTGGTGGGAGCTGGGAGTACCAGGAGGAGGATGTGGTGCTGGAGCTGGGAGGAGGCAGCTCTGGGAGGAAACGCTCCAGATTCATGACTACACCCTCTTGCCCACCCTGAGGCTGTGCAAGATGAAGAAATTCCCTTCAGGTCATTTGTTTTTTCCCCAGAGGGCTGGAAGGGCATCACACCCAGCTCCTGCCTCATAGTCCTCACAGAGTTTTGTGTGAATTAATCACCTGTTTTGGAAAATGAAGTCTGGAGAGCATCCTGTGTTGAGCAGCAGAAGTTTCCATGCCCGCATCCCATCTCGCTCCAGTCCCCAGCTCCCTAGGGGCAAGAGACACTGGGAAATAGGGACCATTTTTGCATAGGGTAAGGGTGCATCCCAGGGAGCCTGTGGGGCTGGAGGAGGAGGGATGGGATGCAGAGAGTCCCATGAGGGCAATGGGCTACTTCCCCTCACCTCTGCCTCAAAATAACAAGGTGCCCAGGACTGTGTGACTAATGGGAAGGCAATAGGCCAATCTTCCTTGCTTCACCCTCAAGCCACTGAATGCAACCTGAGATGAGGTGACAGAGGTGGCATTTGGGAGTAGCATGATGCAAGCCCAGCCCAAGTGAGGCGACACCGTCCAGCAGTCTGGATGCTGCATATGACCCTACCTTTTTTTTTTCTTTATAAATGGTCTCCACTCCAGTACAGAACGTCCTCTGACTTCTGAAGTATTTGTAGTATTTCCACGCCCTCAGTTGCCAAAAAACCTTCTATTAAAAGCCACTTCTTTTTTTTTCCAATTTTTTCTTCTTTTTTTTTTTAAAAAAAAAAAAACCTGAAACCCTTTGGTAGTCTGAGATGTTCAGAGTTCTCAGGGCTTTGCCCATGTCCATCAGCACGTGGAGCCACAGCCCAGGCATGGTTCCTTTCCAAGAGTCTGAAGCAACTCCTCACCATTGTAAACCTCTTCAAAATGTTTTTTCTTCCTTCACACCGTCACTAGTAAGTAAAGTAGCAGTTTTGCTAAAATAATGGAGCTGAGACAGAGTGAGCATCTTGGGGGTATTTGTGGGGTGACAACAGCATCTCATGATACAGTCTCCGGATGCTCAGTAGCATCACGAAGACGCTTGGAGATGGCGTTTGCATCCTGGCGTGAAGACAGACCCTGTGAAAATCCAAGGAGAGGGTTTGCTGCCTTTTGCTGCCACGAGCAGAGAGGTTTGGCAGTAGCGCAGCTATTTCTAAATATGTCTAGGGGATGGGTGTGGAAGGAAATCTTACCATTTAGAGTGTCGGCCAAATTGCAATGTACTCGGCTTTTTAAATTGCGAGGCCCAAGTATACTGCTGCCAAATTCTTCATTTCACTGTTTTCCTCTTTATTGCTTGCCTGTATTAAGCTGCAGCTGTTGTGTAGGATCCAGACGAACACCAGAAATTGGTGTAAGGGAAATAACAAGATTTAATTGCAAAGTGTCTGAAATGGAAAAAGATATTCCCATTTCTCCCCCATCCCCAGGCCGGTCTGTGTTCTGCCTGTTGAGTAGCATCAGGTTGTATGTCACTGTGTGAGTCAGTAAATTTTTTCATCCTTACTCTGCTGTTGACAGAGACCCTTTAAATAGACTTTCATCCTGAAGACATTAGGATGTCTTCAAATAGACTGGCAAATCCAGTGCCACGGCCTTCCTTAAGATTATTCTGATTGCTCTTTATGGTTTGATGCAGGGGGTATAAGTGGATTTTTTCTTCTGTTTTGTGCTGCTTAATTTAATTGACTTTAGCTGAAGTTCAGACACTTCAAGGGCAAGGCTGGAAGTGCTGTCTGTGCTGTGAGAGGCATCTGGATAACAAGTGGGGATCTCATCCCACTTGTGGAAAAAAACATCCCGACATTCAACATTTGTTGACTCAGTCTCTCCAATGGTCTTTTTTATTAGCCTTGCAATAATGCTTGGCTCCATCACCACTGCCTGCCTCCTCTTCCTCCTCCTGGAGCCCTTCTGGCTGAGGGTGCCTGATGTCGGCTTTGGATACCACTCACGTAGATGGCGTTTACAGGCGGCAGTCCATTGATGCAAACCCCACTGACCTTGTTTTTCAGGTGGTTTTGCAGATTGTTGCTCTGGTGGCAAATCAATAAGTCAACAGGCGTTTGGTTTTTTCCACACTGAATTTGGAAAAGTCCTGGTAAAGCCCCTGCCAGGGTCAGCCGCAGCTTGGTCCGCGCTTTATGAGCATCTAAGGAGGATTTGTGGGATGTCCTGACATAGCTGCATCGCCCCAGGCAGCAAGTGGAGAACTTGGCTTTTACCCAAATAAGTGTTTAAGCACCTAGGCAGCTGAAGAACCCATAATAAAATGTTCTGAATGTAGACAGGTGTACAAACCTAGTGAACTGTGCTAAGGGGTGAGGACCTGCTCCACCATTAATCAGATACTGCCCAGCATCCAGTACAACTATAGGCTTCTCTCCAGGTACTTCAAAAGTTATATATAGTTTTTTGGTGTTTCTTTTTTTAGTTTTGCTTCTGGTCTGTTTTGCAAAACTTTATCTTGAGGGTATTTATGTTGAAGATAAGTCACATACTTAATTCTGTAAACTTAAACCATGAAACATGATCCACAGAACGCACTCGTTCCAAAGAAAAATACCTTTTTTGTTTTTAAGTCTGAAATAGGGTTTGAGGTCTCATTTTTCTAAGAATCGTCATGTTGACGCGCAAAGGCTGTAATTTGTATGAGTCATTGCTTCGAGTCCATGGTGATCCGGTGCAGAGATATCCCACTTCAAAACACATTTCTTGATGGAGGGTAGCTGGATCAGCATTAAAGAGAGGATTTCCCCTAAATCCTGTCTGTGCTACAAGTAAAATTACGGAGTTTGTATGATTCAAGAGCTAACCAGGCAAACCAGCCTTCTGGCCTTTTAAGGGAACCAGAAATCATGTGGAAAAAGCATAATTTTGGGGGGAGTCACTACATACTCAGACAGCCCTTCCAGTTGATGACACTGTGTTGCATATGTAGGTGATGCAAGAAAACCACAAATCTGATTTCTTGTGGGAGAGCCCATCCCTCGGAGCACTGAAATCGCTGTGTGTCCCTGGACCCTTTGGCATGCTGCTTGTCAGCATCTGGGGACCCTGCATTTTGGGTAGGACCAAGGCAGCAAAATCACCCCTGAGACATGTGGATTTCAGTCCAGTCTCTGACCACAACTGCTTTCCCATGACAATACACCTTGGTGGTTAGAGATGCAGCAGCTGCAAGATTAACTTGGTGGATTTAGTGCAAAAGAGCATAAATTGTGAATTTTACACCCTGTAAGGCAGATTGGGTTTTTAGAGCTGGTTTTCTGGGTGCAGGCAGTGTGGTGTCCTGTGAAGAAGGAGGATTTCATCCCAGCCCTGCTATTTGCCTCTGGGTGGGAGATAAATGGGCACAGCTGGGCTGGATGAGCTGTGATTACACAGGGAAAAAAGGTCAAGGGTTTGCCTTCAGTAGGAGGCACCACCGGCACAAGTAGGCTCTTGCAGGCAAATGGGAAAGACGATGCTGTCAGGGAGTAAAATGGCTTCATCCAACAGCTGAAAAATTTTCTTTTGGAGATTGAGAGCTGCCTCCCCAGTCACATTTTTTAAATGCCTCCCATGAAATACATATATGTGTGCTCCTCTCACCAAAGGACATTTCCCTCACTTGATAGACTCACAGAATGGTTTGGATTGGAAGGGGTCTTTAAAGGTCATGTAGTCCAACCACTGCTGCAGCGAGCAGAGACATCTTTAACTAGAGCAGGTTGCTCAAAGCGCCATCCAACCTGACCTTGAATGTTTCCAGGGATGGGGCATCTACCACATCTGCAGGCAACAAATCCCCTAAATTTGACAAAACCCTTCTGCTAGGACATGGACATGGAGCTGCAGCAGTTATGGCTCAGGCACAGATGCAGCTGGTTCAGCGTGGGCTGGAGATGTCAAAATACAAACAGTTATTGCTTGAATCCAGCTGAAAAATGGTTTGGGACCAGTTTTTGGTTGGTGCTTCCTCCTCCATACAGAGTGCACCGCATATTGTTGCAGATGGTCTCTGCTAGCGGCTGCCACCAGCAACACCAGGGATACTTGGTAAGAGTCTGGGTAGCTGGGTTTTCACACGCTTACACAATAAAAGGAAATGAAATGCTAAAAGGATCATTTACTGTAAATTCTAGTAGATGTTGCCAGTGCCATCTGTCTCGTGTACAGACAAGGAATCTCTTTTAAGCAAACACAGCCCCAACCAACACATCAATTGAAGAGTCAACACATTAGCCTTGTTCAGAAGGTCACTTCTCCTGGTCCACCCACTTTTCACTGACCCTTTTTCCTTCGAAGTGACCTTTGCTGGGAGCAGCCTGCCCTCAGCTGAAAATGTGGATGAAATAGTTAACAGAGGATTTCAAGTGGGGATTTGGGACTGAAGTCAAACCCTAGGGAGGTATTTTACCCCAGGTGAACAACTCCAGCAGATGGGCTCATCCACGTGCCTTGGGACTTAGTAAGAAGGCCAAACCTATATAAAAGACTTTATGTTTTTTGTGTATCACTTAGATACTCTAAGGATCTTACTCTTGCTTTATGGCCAGAAAATAGACTTGGGCCTGCGAGCAGTGCCTTGTCCCAGTTTCCAGTTAACTGGAACCCTGCAAGCCCTTCCACCCTGGAATAGGCTCTGCTTTAGCTACAGTAACTAAACACCATGTTTGCCAAGCATGGCTCTGTTCAAAACGTGCTTTAAGACCGTTTGTACACTTATTAATCATAAGCAGTGGCAAACATGTTTTTCACCAGCATTTTACTGAAAGATTGAAATGTGAAAAAATGCTTCTCACTTCTAATTCTGGGGTGGGAAATAAAAACATTGCGCTCTTGCTGCTGTTCTGCTCACTGCTTTTTAGCACAGCACGCTTTGTTTTTAATTTCCCCTGCAACCCTCAGTTGGCTTCAGTGGGTTTGTAAAGTCTCAGAGATGATGGTACATCCAGCAGACTGCTGTTTGGGAGAAATCCGCAGCATATCAAGGGGGAATGGGGAGCAGGGATGCTCCAGAATCGCAAGAATGCCTCTGCCTTTGCCATGCCCTGTGGCCATGTGCTGTTTCTAAACAGCTGCCGAAAACTTGCCCATATCCTTTGTAATCCAGTGATAGTGTCATGAACAACTGAGGGACTATAAAAAATCGCTTTGATATCAGATGGTCAAGCTTTGGGCTGTCTCCAACAGATTGCTTTCAGGAGCCGAGCTTGGCCCAGAGCCCTTCTCTTGGCCTCTCTGAATGGTTTCAGCTGAGAAGCTGCATCAGTTGCTAATGCACCATAAATAAACATCAGAGTATAAACCTTGCTAGCAAAATACCAGGGGAACTCCTCATTTTAGACTGTGCTGCGTGTTGTCCCTTGCGCATGACTCTGGTTGTCCCAGCAGATCTTTTCTCCATGAGGTAAGCTGGCTGGGATAAATGGGAATGCAAATAGCTGTCTGGATTCATACTCTGGGTATTTATTGCTAGAAATGGTCAAAAAATTGTGCACTGAAACTAATGGTTGGTTAGTGGGTGCAGGGACGGAGTTTAGCATGATAATGTGTATGTAGTAATAATATATCAGTGTTAAAGCTGCAATTAAGTCTTACATATAAAAATATAAAAATATTCTATAAATACATATAAGTATATGAATAAAGATAACGCTCAAATTAAAGCTGTGCTAGATGATGCTTTGGGATGGGACATCCACCATATGAGAAGTGATTAAATCTAGAAGTGCCCAACCTCTGGATTCAGGAATGCTGGGGCTAGTGGGATCCATCCCTGGAGGTCACCTAAAATCAAATCTCCTAGATGTGACAGATATGGCAGGGTTTGTGATGCTGCACAAGCTGCTATTTAAAATGGGGGGGGGGAGGCTGTGTGGTGTTTAAATGGGAAAAGCAGACCTGAAATAACTGGTTGTTATTTCAAATAGTATCGCAGGGAGGCTGTTGTGGTGTCCATTCTGGTTAGTGGGCTCACAGTGTGTCCCTGAATGGGGCGAGGATGGACCAGAGCTTGCTTCCAGCTTGACATTTCCCTGCTTATTTGCAGTAAGGGAAGATGCTGGTGCAGGCAGACACATCTGCTGTGGGGATGTGTCCGCTCGAGTCACGTGCTGGGGACAAATTCCAGTTTTAATTAGAATCCCGCGCCAGAGAGTGTACAGCAGACTCCCACTGCTGCCAGTGCAGTGGTGAGATATGAACCCTGTAACTTCTCCTTGTTAGAATAATGACTTATTGTCCTGTTCAGCGTTCCTCTTGGTGGGAAAATAGAGCCCGGCTGGAACACAGTCAGCTCCCTTGCCTCTGTCTCTTGGCCTCCCTTGCAGCTGCAGCTACAGCTTCAGGCTTCAATATATAGTGGGGATGGGACCGGGGGCTGCTTTCCTTAGGGCATCCCGAAGGCAAAGCTTTGCACATCTCTGTGCATTTGGGCATTTCCAGGTGATACATGCAATAAACAAGAGCTAGAAACAGCAGAGGGGCTCGAACAGGGACAACCAGCTGCAGAGGAGAGCTCTGAAACTTCTTTCCAGGCTCAAGCATGATCCATTATCTCCTTTTTCCCAATCCAAATGTATTTCATAGCTCTCCAACCTTTTTGCAGCCTTTCATCATTGCAACAGGATGGCTTCATGCCCAGGTGAATGCTTTTCCAGGTCAGTTGCCACATATCGACTGAGGACAGTTTAGAGTAAAATGGAGGGGGGGTTTTCTCCCCTCTTGGTCTTTGCAGCACCCGTGAGGGACTCCTGGCTCCCATCCAGTCCCTCGGTGGTTTCAGTGGTATGATGAACAGTGGGCTCTGCTTTCCCGGAAACTCTTTCCTGCTTGGAAATGACTGCAGCAGGCAGAAGCGAACGCGAAGTACTGCCACAGTGGGAAGTGGCCCTAAAATTCTCACTTTTGTTACCCTCCTATACTCCCATGTCTTAAAACACAAACACACTGTGACTGTCTTCAATTACATGGTTTTAAAATTATTGAGGCTGGTTCTGGACAGGGAAATGGGAGAGACTTCTGTGAAAAACTTTGGCCAAGATCTCTTTAAAAAGTGTGTGTCTTTAATAAGGCTCTAAAATTTCCAGTCTGATAAGTAAATGAATGTCTTAATACTTGATTGCTCTCATAGAAGTGAGAGTACCTGGCCTGTTACCTACTGCCTAAATAGGGATATACATACTGATTTGTATTGATGTTTATGTTTGTATTTATATTTGTGTTTGTATTTATAGTTATGACTGGGTGTGAATGGTACTATGCTCTGTCACTGGGTCTAGCAGTACTTGTATTTCCATTTGAGTGGCTGTGCCTGGGAAATTCTGCCTTTTACCCAAATGCTATCTTACCTCTCTACCCAAGGACAGTGCTTGTTTCCAACAGGCTTGCAAGAAAAATTTTCTCAACTTGGTTTTTAACCATTGCAAAGCAGGAAAATCAGCTGAGAGAGATACTGAACAGTATCTCATTATATCCCATTAACTGCTGGATGTTGTTCCTAAAGGAAAGATACTCTTCTTTTTCCACCCCTTTTTTCCCATCTTACCTTTGTAAAAGTGGTCCATTTCCTTCCCAGACATCAGGCATCCAGAAGAGCTCTCCCTTTTGAGGAAACCCAGAGATCCATCAAAGAAAAAAAAGAAGAAGTTGGATGATCAATGTGAAGACGACGCCTTTGAGCTGGAGGGTCCGCTGATCACACCGGGGTCTGGTGAGCTAGGGCTTGCTTTGTGAGGATGGGCTTGTGGGGAAGGGGTCAGCAAGAGTCAAAAAGATAATAAAATGGGGGAGGGAAATGATGTAGTGGTATCAGTCTGGCCTAATTCCTTAAGGTCTGTTCAAGAAACAGACCCCAAATAATTTCCACGAATGATCCAGGGCTGCAGCACTCGGTCGCGGTTGCACAGATGCATGCCTGAAGCTGTCACGCATATAGGGGAGCAGAACAATGCCAGACTTAATAAAATAAAACAGAAACCAAGTGTGACCACTTTAGCACTCAGATTGTGTTACTAAAAGGTTTTCTTACCCTATTAAGAAAGGAGTTAAATGGAAAATCGTTCCTAATGTCAAATTCCAGGTGTGTTTTGGGTGGTACCACCATTCTACTCCTAAGTTATAGCCCAGCAAACCTAGTATTTTACTAATTAGTGTTCCTCTATGTTAGGAGTGTAGTTATAGATTGTAATGCTAAAAAAAACACTCCAATTTTTATTGCTGGGGGAGGGGTGATATTTTGCCAGTCTGGCTTACAGAACCAGAGCAGCACTGGTAAGAGAATTGCTAACACCGTAACCTCGCTGATGGAGTAACACCTCTTGCCACATTCAGCAACCTGATGCAGGGAGGTGTGCAAGCAAAGGGTTTTTTTAGCTCTGCCCCGCAGCTGCTGGAGGTCTGGTGTCTGAAGGCAAATGGCAGGAGCAAAAACCATCAAGTCAGTCAAGTGGGAGCAGTTCAGCCCAAATGGACTTGCAGAGAAAGCCACAGTGATGTGCAGTGCCGGGCGGGTGAGATGTGTCTGGCTGCCAAAGCTCTTGGTTTTAAATGCAGTGATGAGAGGGAAGCAGGCAACTCTAATTAAAAAAAAAATAAAATAAATATATTGGAATTCAGTAAATTTGTATTAATTGGTCTTAAATTAACTGACCTAAAAGGGAAGGTCATGCAGTGTGGTCAGTGCCACTGGTGGCTCTGGGCTTGCAACCAGAAAGGCATGAGCGAAGGTGATGGTGCCCTGGAGCTGCCAAGCCACGGCCTCCAGAGCAAACCATTAGCACAAGGGAAAAATAATCCTTCTTTTGCTCTGGTCTTGCTCTTTCTTCTCTCAATTACTTAAAAATACTGCTGGGCTAGTCCTCTCCCAGTGCTGGCTCAGGCAGTTTTCCCTGCATCAGGCAAGGCTCCAGCCAATTTTCATTTTCATTTGGCATTTTCATCTTGAAAGTCCATAATTAGCCATTCTGAAAGTCAGTGTTGGCAGAGAGCATCTCCATTAGATTAATAGGAAATACTTGGCCTGCTTTGGGGTAAATGCACATGAAAGATAGGGTATTATTTTAATTATTTATTGGTCTCTCAGTGAGTCACTTTGAACTGTCTTGCTGGTTTTGCTTTCCTTGTGAATGAAATTATTTTTGTTGCGGATTTAATTACTGGAGCTACCTGCCATGTTTAGGTGCCATTAGTTAAAAGGCATGGTTTTAATCTGAATAAACTGTTTCTAGCGTTGTTCCAACATTAATTTGTGTGCTGAATGCTTCTGTAAAATGAGTTAGTATTTCAAGATCTGCTATTTCAGTGCCAGTAGATGTAACAGGCATGTTTTGTCACTGAGCATCTCATACCTGGCAATGAAACCATTTAAATCGCTGTCCGTAAACCCACAGTAAATGTTGCCCAACACTTTCCATTAGAAGACCTGCATTCACTTGTTTACAAGTTAGCCAAACTTAGAGCTATGTCAACTGGAACTTCCCATGACATTGTCTGCCTTGGGCACATTTTTTAAGAGAAGCTTATTTTGAGATATTTCAGATGTTTGTAGAAGGTGATGAGGAGAACATCCAAGGAGAAGTTTTGCTGCTCTGGAGCAGATTCTTAATTGGAGGAATGTGGGCTGATGTCCATGGGCAAATCTGCTCAATCTGGGGCAAGAAGTAGGCTTTTCTTCTGTTGGTGCAGTTTGTGCTGAGCTGTGTCTGCGTGAGCCACAGGAAGGTTGAGGCAGGCACACTGCAAGGGCAGATGGAGAGGAGGCAAGAGCATCTTTCAGGATGCAATTTATGGGTGGTGATGGTGGTTTATTGCTGGTTCTTGTTGGACTGCTCCACTCCAGACACTGTGGGGAAAGCAATTTCTGCTGCTTTTTTAATCATAGAATCACAGAATATCTCAACTTGGAAGGGACCATAAGGATCATTGAGTCTAACTCCCACAGTATAAGTATCTGGTATTAGTACCTGGCAAGTCACCCTGTCCTTCTCCTTACAAGTGTGAAGCTTGAAGGTAGATTCCTTGACCATTGCTGCTGCTTTTTTGTTCATGCCTGGTTTGCTGGGTCTGTCTTGATGACAGGTACCCACTGTGCTTACTGGTTCCCCACATGATTAATCCAGGCTGGGATGCTAGCAAAACTAGCAGGAGCATTAAAAGCTTCCTGGTGATTTTCTTGTTTGATGTAGTGGACAGTTTTCACTTACATTTTCCATCCTGTCAGGCAATTCAGAATCATGTTTCTATGTTATCTTAAGTTTCCTTTCAGAGATGTTGGCTGTTATTGGTGTGATGCTGCTGATTCAAACCATTCTTTTTGCTTCTTGAGATACCCCTCAGAAAAAATGAGTTTGGAAAGGTTTTTCTATTGTTTTGGTCTTAGACTTTTCCAGATGTCTAGCTCAACTTCCTGTCATTTCTTGTGCACTTAGGAGTGATAGTTTGGAGTGAGGAGCTGGAGGGTGGCCCGAGGTGGTGGTTGGGGCAGCAGTAGAAGGTGACACAGAAGACCTTGCTTGTGGCATCTCAACCATGCTACATGCCACCTTAAACACCCTTAATTGTGCTCTTAGAGGTGGAACTGGGTGCATTGAGTTGCACATCTAGGTAGGCTTGTGATAGAAAAAGGATGCAGCTTTTCCCAAAAGCCAGTTTATTATTGGTCCTTCTAGGAACTAGTGTGCAGATTTATGGCCAGCAAGCAAATGATGCTGAGCTCATTGCCCAACGTACATACGCAGTGGAATTACTGACATTAGGATACGGTCATTGAACCTCCCTGATTTTGAAAATCTGGATTTTATATTCTTAACATAAAAATCAGTGAGATGAATAAGGACTATTTAGCTCTCAGCTCTTTTGGGGTGTGAGATACCAAGCTGGTCCGCTTTCTTCTCTTCAAATGTGTAATTTTAAAAGGGGTTTTTTTTGTCTGCTTTGAGTCTGTATGAGCTGTAAAGCTTTAAAAGGCTGGGAGTAATGTGTGCTTCGGGATCAGTTTGGCACCAGATTGCACCACTTGCTCAGCATATTAATACCAAATTTGTTTGGCCATCTCAGCAAGCTTTCCCGTCCGTGAAATGCTGCGTTTCCGTGCCCAGCTGTTTCTTGTATCAGGAATAGAATAATGTGGAGTCACTTGGGTTGCTTTGCCTGCCGAGTCCACCAGTGCTGCTGCAGACACTCCATTTGGATGGTTAAACCTCACCTGTGCTTTCTGCTCTCTTCCGAAAATGCCCATTTTCGGCTTCTGTCCTTCCCTACTCTCCCGGTGACTTTCTCTCGCCTTCTCACTTCCCTCCTTTCTTTCCCTCTCCATAGGCACTGATATTCTTTACATCGGCCCCGTCAAAGGTGAGCTCCACCTCAGTGGAGGACTTTTGCGCTCTGCCTCTGGTCTCTTTGGCTGCGCCCTTAGTTTATTTTCCTGCTCCTCTAAAACTTTTGACTTCCAAAATCTTTAAGCAACAGGTAATACCGGTAAGTTGGGGGCCCTTTGTGTCCCAGGTGCCATAGAATTGCAGGGGGCAGGAGTTCCCGGCGTGGGAGACCTGCGCCTTTTCCCATGGATTTGGGCTGGAATGAGTTTTCCATCAGTTTTGCTCTCGGAGAAGAGCTGAGAGAGAGGGACAGCTTTTCATGGGAAAACAAGCAGCACAGTGTTTTCCTATTGTGGAAAAAAAGAAAAATGGTAAAAAAGGGAAGGTTTTTCATCCGCTGGCTTCGGTTTCATGTCTGAGTTAGCTTGGTTGGGAGCAGGCAGGGCTTGGCCCTAAGCTAACTCCCAGCTTTTATTCCTCTTACTGGTAGGAAACATATATTCAAGCCCAGGACTGTATAGCAAAACGATGACGCCGACATACGACGCTCACGACGGCAGTCCCCTGTCACCCACTTCAGCCTGGTTTGGTGACAGCGCCTTGTCAGAGGGGAACCCGGGCATCCTGGCCGTGAGCCAGCCCGTCACCTCCCCAGAGTCCTTAGCAAAAATGTACAAGCCACAGGCGTTGCTAGATAAAGCCAAAATCAACCAAGGGTGAGTTAAGGATTTGGTTTTCTGCTCTTCTCTCTTTTTGTTTTTTTCAATGCACAGTTTTAAATTGTGTTCTTGAAAGCATCACTCTGACTTCACCAGAGCTCTTCGTGTGTGTTACTCCATGTTGACATTTTACAGATGGCTGGATTCGTCTCGATCTCTTATGGAGCAGGAGGTGAAAGAAAATGAGGCTTTGCTGCTCCGGTTCAAGTACTACAGCTTTTTTGACCTGAATCCAAAGGTACAGAGCCATTTATTTTACTCGCATCTTACAGGCAAAGGCTTTGAGCAAAGGATGACTGTATCTCTAATGTGCTTTTGTTTTGGTAAATCCTCCACTACTTTGAAAATCGATTATGGAGGCATCAAGCCCAATTTGCATGTTCCCAAGTATCAGTTTGCTAATGCTTTGGTATCGCTAGAGGTGTTTGAGGCCACTCCACTATGGTGGCAGAGGCTTTTCAGTCTTGGATTGAAGCATTGCATTGAAATAAAAGATGAAGTGGTTTCTCTTGAGCTAGGAGAGTGTGTTTTACAACCAGTCTGTGTTTTCATGCTGTGCCGTAGTACGACGCAATCAGGATCAACCAACTGTATGAGCAGTCCAAATGGGCTATTCTGCTGGAGGAGATTGAGTGCACGGAGGAAGAAATGATGATGTTTGCAGCACTGCAGGTAGGAGACAGCCTGGGACACTTGCAGTTTTGGTTAAACTTGCTTTTGTACCTTTGCAAATGTCTTTGTTAATCAATATTGATTAACACGATAAGTGAAACTTGCTGTAACTGGTGTCCTAAGCCTCACCTTGTCTTTGGTGGGAGCCTGGCCTTCTCATGCTGGTAGAAGTCAGATCATTTCTTGTCTCCTTATCCTCACTTGAGCTTATTAGGCAATTTAAATATTTGCTGCTGCTTACTTCTCATGAAAAGGAATTTGGCCTTCTTTTACCAAACATGTTCCTGTCTATCTTAACTTTTAGTTCTGCCTTTCTTAAAAAACCCCAGTAAGTACACTAGGTTACTGAACTGTGCATTCTGGCACGCTGCCCCCCCCCCAGCAGCTGGTGATAATCTGTGGGTTTCCCAGAACTATTTATTTATCTGTTTTATAAAATACTCAGCATGATTTGGCATAAATACTACACCTGCTATTGACTTCTGTAAGACGGATGGCAGGCCTTTTACTATGTGTGGTCTGGCACGCCTTGTCACTGTAGGATGTAGAAATAGCTCCACCAAGAGCAGGGCTGTCTGCTCCTAGGGTCCCTCCAGGGAAAAAAAAGGAGTGAAAACAAATATAAAAACTCAGATTACCTCTCTGAACAGACCAGAGTAGGTTGGGCATGGTCCTTCCTATAAGATTTTATGGATGTTTTGGTTTTCTGGGGAAAAACAGATGCAATGCATCTTCCCAAACTGGGCAGTGTGGCTGATTGATAGGCCAGAGGGTCAGGCTGCGACACAGAGGGACCTTGATAGGCTGGAGAAATGGGCCGACACGAACCTCATGATGTTCAGCAAGGGGACATGCAGAGTCCTGCCCCTGGAGGGGAACAACCCCAGGCACTAGTATATTTTGGGGGCCACCCAGCTGGGAAGCAACTTGGCAGAAAAGGACCTGTGGGTGCTGGTGGACACCAAGTTGAATGTCAGCCAGCAATGTGCCCTTGGGGCAAAGAAGGTGAATGGTATCCCAAGCTGTGTTGGGCAAAGCATTGATAGCAGGCCAAGGGAGGTGATCCCCTCTGCTCAGCACTAGTGAGGCCAAACTTAAGAGTACTGGTTCCAGTTCTGGGCTCCTTAGTGCAAGAGAGACATGGACATACTGGAGAGAGTCCAGTGAAAGGCCACAAGGATTATGAAGGTCCTGGAGTATCTCTCCTATGAGGAAAGGTTGAGAGAGCTGAAACTGTCTCCATCCTTGGAGATACTCAGAAGCCAACTGGACATGGTGCTGGACAATGGCTGTGGTGGGGGTAGGACCAGGTGACCTCCAGAGGCCCCTTCCAGCCTCAGCTAGTCTGTGAAAAGAGTAGTTCTGCTCTGCAGGGTCCAGAGCAGTTTTTCTGGGTTTGTACCAACTCCTTGGACTGAAAACAGCCAAGCTGGTCATTCCTGACTCAACTGCACTTGGTCTCAGCACTTGCTGGCCTCTGCTCACACGGAGAGTAGAGCTCCATTTTTCCACTCTGATTCCCAAGCATGATGGCTGCGTTGTGATGAGCCCACAGCATCCAGCAGATCGCAGGAGCATCCCAGTGAAATGCTGTGCCTTGCCTTTCAGTATCACATCAATAAGCTGTCTATTATGTCCTCGGAAAACCACCTGAACAACAGTGACAAGGATGTGGATGAGGTGGATGCTGCACTCTCAGATCTGGAAATTACTTTGGAAGGTGGCAAAACATCAACGATCCTGGTAAGGGTTGCAGGCACCTGGTGGCAGGTGGCTTGCATGTCCTCTCACCTCACATGAGCAGGAACAATCATCCCAAGCTGGGAATTTTTCCAGGGATCTGGCCTTTTTTATTTCCTTCCTCTCCTTTTTTTTTGTATTTCTGCTATTACAGCATGAGGAAGTTGCCCACAGCCCAGCGAAGCAACACAAGCATAGACCCCAATAATATTTTCCTTAAAATGGTGTTTTTTTAAAGTATCAAGGGGTAGTTGTGGTAGGAGGAGACCCTGGGCAGTGTCCATCATGGGACCAGCACCAAACTGGAGCTCTGCTCTGAGCCCAGTGCTGCATAAAAACCTCTTCGAACACATGCATGTACTGAACCAGAGGCTACATTTAAGGTGTAAAACTGCCTTCTATTTTTTGGGTGTTCACAGTTAATTTAGCAGGGAGAGCTCAGCCTGTCCCATGTGCCCAGCTCTGCATTGCTGCGGAAGTCAAGTGCAATATTGCTTTTTTCCTGCTGGGACCATACAACCAAATGGTGTTGGAGAAATTTTGGAGGAGGTGGGATCTTACTGACACCCCCTTGCACTAAGTCACCTTCCTGGTGAAATAATGGAAAACTAAATTAAAATTAATTTGGTTTCTGTTCTCGCTACCGACTTTCCAAAATACTGGATTCTTCACGCTGAGGTTTCTCTTCCACTGTTTCTAATTCATGGCAAAGTTTTACAGCACCTAAACCAGCTGCTGTGATTTTCAGAAATAACTTATGCTTATGAAGCCCTATTTTTATGGGACTGGATTTGAGCCTGGACTGGGCTATGGCTGTATTTCAGAGGATTTCTTTTTTTTTTCCTAATACACTCCTTTAACACTGGTTTTCCACCTTTAAAAATGTAAAGCCCAAGAACTAAACTGCAGAAAAACGACCAAGTCCAGTCAGACTTGGCCCAGCACAGCTTTCCCAGGCATTTTGTGCATTTATGTCATCTCTGAGTTTCATTTTAAGCCCTTTCAAATCCTAAAATCCCTGAAACTTTCCAGTCTTACACTTCATATAATTTCTTTTAAGTGTTTATGAAGGATCTTTTTGAAGTTAACATCCATACTTAGCCTGCTTTACTAGCATTAATAACAGCAGAGGTTTACAATATTAACCAGTCGCCGCAGGGACAGCAGCGCTGCTCTGGTGCGACAGAAATAATGCCAAGATTTTATCGCCAAGAGATCCTTTATAATTTCTTTGCAAAACCAGATTTGTAGCACAGTGCTTAGGAACAGTCCCTGCCAGAGAGGAGGGAAGATGACAATGATTCATCAAAATCCTCCGTCCCTTTCCGTAGGGGTTGCTAGCAGTAGCCATTTCCAGATGCATTCGAGTAATTGAATACGGATAATGGGCAATTACTGGATTGTTTGTTTAGATTCTGCATTTTTTTCCCTGTGGTATCTATAAACAGCATTGCTCACTGCAGATGGAAAGTAAACTGTCTTGCTACTGGAAGCTGTTGGAGCAGTCTTTACTTTTTCTGTCCTTCGAGAACCCTTTAGTTTATGCTTCTGGGAATTGCAAGTGCCACCCTATATATTTTGCTCACACATATATTCAATATTTAAATGTAACATAAATATAACATAAGTAACATATTTAAATATAAATAACATCAATTCAATATTTAAAAAGCTGGGGACAGAAAACCTTTCTAAACTGTCAGAAAACCCTTCCCTAGTCCTCCGTGGAGGTGCAGAGCAGCATCTTTCCCTTTTGTTTGGAGCATAAGGAAATAACTAAGGGGAGAGAAAAATCCCTATGCGAACATGAGCCGGTGTGATCGCCAGTCACCTCGCGGGTGGGAATTGGCTCC
>NW_009939671.1:20803-22995 GCF_000696875.1 Nestor notabilis | reverse complement strand
CCTCAAAGAAAAATAAAACCTTGTCCTCTGGTTTCCAGACAGTGCTTCTCTGCCGTAGATTTTTCTCTTCTTGCTTATCCTGTGAAGTGGATGAGGCTTTCTCAGGAGTGTTTTCATGACCCCTGAGCCCTGACGTTGTCCAGTGAAGCTGCCTGCCCCTGGCATCCCTTCTCTCCCAAACCCAGCACCCCGGCTCCACTCTGGCATGCGGGTGAATGGGATAATCTTTTATTTTCAGGGTGACATCACTTCCATCCCCGAGCTCGCCGACTACATTAAAGTCTTCAAGTAAGTGCTGATGGGAAGAGGTGCTTGTGAAACTGGTAATGTCGGTGAATAATTAATGGTCCTCTCGCCTAATATCCTTTTTTAAATTTATCTCCTGGCCTTAAGATCTTGCTGCACACCACTATGTTATTCCTCTGTGAAAAGCCATCAAGCAATTGCTGTGTAATACCACAGCTCAGCATCTGTGCTCTCTTACTGTTAAAACATTTTACTTCTTTATCCTGTAACACAGTCACTAAGTATTTCACACTGTTGAAATACTTGATACTGAACTTGATCAGTTCTTAAATACGAAGCAAAGGGTGTTTTCCCACTATTGCCCCCCCCCCAGCAGGTACACATCCCTTCCAGAAAGCTTGCTGCATCCCGTAGCCAGAAGTGCATGCTGGGATATTTCTGTAACACAATTAATGCCCAGGGGATAATCAAGCCATCCTAAAATTAGGAGTGAAACATAGAAGCCTTACTCCTCCTCCTGGTTTGCAAGAGGCTGGATGAATTATAAAGAGCTGAGATCCCGGTCAGTCTGCCCTCTACTTTGCCAAAAGGAGCAGGTTAAGCTGACTCTGCTCCTCTTCCAGCTCACTCAGGATTTAGTTTGGGGTGTTTATATTTTGCTTTGACTTTGACAGTGGTACGTGGAACTGGGAATGTCTGGACTTGGAGTAACGTTTTGGCAGCCGCCACCATCTTTTGCAATTTACTGCCTGCTGTGGCAAGGGTTACAGTGAACGTTCTGGAAACTGGAAATAAGGATGAGATTTCACAGCATAGCTGTATAGGATACAGAGGAAAAGCTGTAGCCAGCAAAATAGTTCTGAAACAAGCCTTTATTTTATTAATTGTTTGGTTCTGGAGCCAGAACTTAGCACTTGTGTTCTGAAAAGCTCTTTCTCCCTCTCTGAAGGCGAATTAATAAGGTCTCCGTGTCCATCAGGGCTTATGGACTGTCTTAACTGGGGCAAAGTTTCAGGGCTGCAGCCTGTGCCCTGCATCTGAGTGGCTTTTTTCCTCCCCTTGAACAAGCAAACAAAAACACCCCCTTGCTATTTCTTTCAATGTGCTTGTTTGCCAATAAAATGAGGCACGCCTCTGGGAAGTAATTGCAAATTGGAGTGCCAGCTGGTGGGACAGGAAATGGAGCAGCAAGAAGCTGTTGGTTCCTCACCTGGTACAAGCCCCAAATCCTGGGTTTGGGATTTGAGGCTGTCCTGCCATGGCAGGGAACCACAGAATTGCCATTTGCTCCTAAAAATGAGGGCCAGGTGGTATTTTAATGCCAGAAATGCAGCATAAATGACGTGACATTAGGAGGTGGCCCAGCTTTGGACGTGCCTCTTGTCATACTTC
This sequence comes from Nestor notabilis, assembly GCF_000696875.1. Lineage (NCBI taxonomy): Eukaryota > Metazoa > Chordata > Aves > Psittaciformes > Psittacidae > Nestor > Nestor notabilis. The sequence continues at coordinate 21,357 of NW_009939671.1, read as the reverse complement.
AACCAGAGAGGAGCTGCAATGTGTGTCCCTAGTATGCCTTACACAGAAATCCTGTGTGTATGTTCCTTTATATGACTGGTGTTGCTGCAGTCTCAGGATGTTTCTTTCTCCCCTACCATCTGAATTACTGCCTGTGCTGGCCAAAATGATGTATTAAAGCATCTTTAGCAAAGAATGAGAACAAAGGATGGAAAAACCTGCACGTGTAGGATGGCTTGGCTTGAGGTTGGTGAATTCTGTAGTGGCAGGCAGCTTCCAAAACAAATTGCAGTTATAGAGTTTGTATAGGGCAGGGCTATGTGTGCCAGGGCTTTAGGAGGAGAAAAACCAGCAAAGGCAGAAGGAGGCAACAGATGCCCCAAGTTCAGATGCCCATTAGTGGTGTGGGAGCAGCGAGGCTCATTCAGGCGCTGTGTTTCTCTCCCAGCATCCCGGTTTCTTTCTGACTCACACCCTGAGCAGCCTCCAGCATGGTTTTTCTTGGAAGTGAAAATGCAGAGGGCCATCACAAGCCCTCAAGGACAAGCAATTGGGGCCATCACAGATATGATTCT
>NW_009939671.1:10368-20772 GCF_000696875.1 Nestor notabilis | reverse complement strand
CAGCAGTTTCTGGGATGCAGATGTGAGAGTGCGTTGCAGTGAGAGTCTACACGTATAGCCTTTGAATAAGGTTTAGAAATTAACTGGTGTTAAGAAACTGAGAAACTTGCAGCTCTGGAAAGGTCCTGTGCTCATGGTGGGATGAACAGGCTCAGGGTACCACCATGCCAGGTGGTCACTTTGCTGCAGGCGTGCAGCCCCATCATTTCTTCTGCAGAGTCAAGCAAAATCCACGTTTTCCATAGAAAAGAACTGAACCTTTTCTAATGCAAAGTGGAGTATTTAAAAAGAAAGCAACAAGTATGCTCATGCATGTGATTGAGTGACAGATCTTTTAGAAGTACCGCTTCCTTTCAGAGCTTGGGCAAAGTGGTTCCAGTCTAATGTGGCGGGTGAAGAGGCATAATTCACAGCAGTTTGTAGACATGTCTATTTTTGTAATACAGTTCTTCAGCTTTCCTGACCTTGCCCCAGATTAGTGGGACTTCCATGGGATTGAAGAATCCAAACTTGCAGTTGTAGCTCAATTTCTTAACCCAACATTGTAGTGAAGGTGAGTGGTGGCTGAGCTTCCAGGCAGGGACTGTCCCAGACTGCTGACGCCAGGTTTTCAAGGGTGAAATGAGTTTGCTGGTGCAGCAGCTTGGTTTAGGAGCTTAAGCTAAATATAATGTCCCTCAACTTGTCTGGCAGGCCCAAGAAGCTGACGTTGAAAGGCTACAAGCCATATTGGTGCACCTTCAAAGATACCTCTATCTCCTGCTATAAAAGCAAAGAGGAATCCAATGGGACTCCTGCACACCAGATGAACCTGAGAGGTAAGAGAAGTGTAAATGCTGTTGTATTTTATTGTACTAAGCTGGTCCTCTTACATCTTCTTTTCCCACTGGTTTATCTTCTTGGTGTGCCATCCTAGGGTTGGGTAAATATGTTTAAAGGAATGAGGGTGCCTGGGTTTGATAGCATGGCATATGTTTAGACTTCTAGAAAGTGAGTACATGGTACTTGTGACCCCAACCCACCAGCTCCCTAGTAGCATGGGGAGACAACTTGCTGTTCTCCTTTTTTGTCATGGCTATCCAAAGGAATTGGACTAACTCCCAAGCAGAGATTAAGCTTGAGCTGGAGAGAACAGACCATTCTCTTCCCCTGCTGCCTTAAACTTTTCTTCCTCCTCTCCCTGGTGCTGGTTGTGAACAGCCTCGCTCAATCACTCCCTGTGAGCTTTGCACATGAGTTTTTAAATTCCTATGGTTGTTGGCTTTTCCTATGTCAAATTAAACATTCCTGATCCGGCAGCCACCGAACTGCAGAGAGCTCATTTTTTTCCCTGTGGAGGCAGGAGATGTGAAGCCAAGCGACCTCAGGCTGCAGTCAGGGTGAAGCCTGGCCTGCAGGACCTTTTTGGGAGCTTTTGACGTATCTGCTGTGATGGCACTTTTAAAACACCACGGGGGCAGAGCTGAAGCGGCGCCCAGGCTAACTTGACTGGTTCAGTTCATCACTCCTCACTGTTTCTACAACCACTTGTAGTTCTCTCCAGACACCAAAAGTGGGATGTTCACACCTTGCTACTGACTATAGCAGTGGTGTGCCTGGCTGAAATGATGTATAGGGGTTTTGGGGTGAGAGTTCCCACCTGTCCTGCCACCTTATCCTACCCTTCCATTAAAATTTCAGGGACATGGGGTGTTTGCCAGCCATCGGGTCCATTCACCAGGCCAGGCAGGATCTATGAGGTGAATTCTGCAAGTGTGCATTAGCTTTGGCTCTGTTGCTTTTAGATCAGGTCTTGCTTTTTCACCCTTTTTTCTTGTCACTTGTTAAAAAGAGACATTCGACAAGTTTTTTGTCCCTGCTATGCAGAGCGTTCATCCCATTGGAGATACGGTGCAAAATTTTTGCAGTGTTGAGGTGTCACAGGAGATGCTATAGTTGGAGAGCTTTGCTTTTCCTTTTCTTCTTTTGTGTTCAGGGGTGGGGTTTTTTTCCCTTTTTTTAAAGCATGGTTCTTGACACGCTTGTTAAATCCTGGCTCCCTCATTGCAGGATGTGAAGTCACCCCTGATGTGAATATCTCTGGTCAGAAGTTTAACATCAAACTTCTGATTCCAGTGGCGGAGGGAATGAATGAAATCTGGCTTCGCTGCGATAATGTAAGTTTATTGCTTGGCCTGGCTCTCTCTTTGCCCTTTGCCCACTGTCAGCTCATGCTCAGATGGGCCATGTAGCTGGTGTTAATTGAAAGAAAAATAGCAAATGCACTCACATGTGTCTGAGCTCAACGTTCAGTGTTGCACATGGACACACATGAATCTGGAGGAGAAAATCAGCCCCTGCTCTTCCCTGGCTTTGTCCCATTGTTATGGTCTACACGTTGGCTGGGTTTCTGCCTGTCTTTGTGTGTGCTTTAGTCTCCCTGGAGTTTAACTGAGGGTGGCAGATAGTACCCCCACCACTCTGATGGGCACGGGTCTCTGTTTCGGGGGCAGGAGACGCAGTACGCCAGCTGGATGGCTGCCTGCCGCCTGGCCTCCAAGGGCAAGACGATGGCTGACAGCTCCTACGGCATGGAAGTGCAGAACATCCTCTCCTTCCTGAAAATGCAGCATTTGAACCCAGACCCGCAGCTGATCCCAGAACAAATCAACACCGACATCAATCCAGAGTGTCTGGTTTCTCCTCGCTACCTGAAAAAGTACAAGAACAAGCAGGTATGTGCTCGCCCACTCTGCCGGCGCGGTGTTGGTGCGGACCGGGCTGACCATGCACCCATTTCGGCGGTACCTGGTGTTTAACACTGCGTGTTTTGGATGTGTCACTTAATCGGATGCACGTGGTTACTAAACTGAGATGCCGACTGAAATGTGTGGTTTCGATCCAGCACCTGGGGATGACACCCACGACCTTAATTCTGCCGTATATGATGTGATGTTGCACGTACACAGCTTTGGCAGCAGGGAACCGTTTATTTTAAATACATTTAAAATTCATTTGCATTTATTTTGAGAACATTTTGGGAATGGTTTTTGCCCCTGCTGCTAACAAGCGACAGTGCAGTAAAGCATGGGTCAGCTGCCCCCTTCTCTCGCCACATAGATGTAGCAGTGATCAGATGAAATCAGTCCCCAGTGCTGGGATTAAAACCCCTTCCCTTGCACAGAGTCCATGCAGAAACCCTTAGGATCAGCAGAGTTGCAGTTGCTTGCAGTGCTTTATCCAGACTTGGCTGTAATGCGGTTTGCATATTTCTGTCTTTGCTTTTCCACTACTTCCAAATGCCAGTCCTTGAAACATTGCTTCATTTTGAGTTGCTGTGACTTGTGCTTGAACTCCACACTACATTCGATCCATGAATGACAGGGCTGAACTGTTCTGCGCTTGAAATAAATGCATAACTTTCTGAAAGAAATTATATGTCAGAACAGCAGCAAAAAAATTAAGTCATTGCTCTGTGGGCCTCTTAGTGACTTAATCATTCAGCTGTAGCTTCGCAGCCTGTGTGCTTCAGGCTGGCTTTAGCTAGATACAATTTCTCCAAACCCAGAAGAAGGCTGCAAGTCAGAGAAGCAGGAAAAATGTAACTTTTTATTGGCAAAGCACGATGATTTCCTGGCAGTGGAGTTGTATTTTATATAGCCCTTATTATTCTTCTGAATAAGCCTTTATATCCACTTGGATGGAGGAGAGGCTGCATAAATATACCATTTTAACGTATATAATACCTTCTAGGCTTGAACTCAGTAAAATGGAGGCACCTGGAAAAATATTAGCTTGCAGAACTTGCTTACTGTGCAGGTAGCCTCGTTAGAAAAATAACCTCCATCAAACCATGGGGGTGGGCATGAGCCCTCTCCCTGCTCCAAGCTGGGCTGGCGACTGTGGTGCAAACACCCGGTCCCCTATAGACAAGGGCTAAACAGCACATTTAGGCTTTTCCTTTATGGCCAGAGGCAGAGCTTGCAGCAGCAGAGGATGTTTGTGGGCAGCACGCAGCTGGGAGGGACGGAGGGATGGAGGCTGCAGGAAAGATGGAATTCGGCCGCGAGGGTCCCTCAGCGCCCCGACACGAGGAAGGAGAAGGAGGAGGAAGAGGTAGTGCAGCCCACAAATGGTGCTGAAATGGGAATTGGCAGTAGGCCTTGCTGGAGGATTTACAGAGGCTCTTGGTCCCATACCAGCCCCAGACCCACTGGGGTGGTGTTTATCTCCACATGTCCTTGCAGCAGTGTATGGTTGGCAGGTTGGGTTTGGGGAGCACCAAATCCTAAACACAATAAAACTCAAACCAACCCAAAATAAGTGTATTCACAGCTCTCAGGTACCTTGCTGGGGTTCGTGTTGGAGCAGTGTGCAGCTGGCTTGCAAGGGCAGATGCATCCCCAGGAAGCCTGGCTGATGCTCTCCTCCAGCCGCCTGCTACCCCAAGCAGTATCCCCATCATTTCTCTGCATATCTCAAATAAAAGGAGCTATTCAGCTAATGACCCATAGTAAGTGGGCTTGAGTTTGCGCAGAGGCATGGGGAGGAGTGTGAGGACACTAATTCTCCTCTGAGCTGGCAGCTTCACTCTCCTCTCCATTCACCAGCAGGACCAAAACCATCTCAGGATGACCAGAACCATCTCTACACAGTGCTGGCCAGCCGGGAGCACACCAGTGCTCAGGCAGGGCCAGCACAAGCAGCGAGCCTTGTCCTCTCTCCGTCCTTATGTTCACTTTGGCTGCTTTTCCACCTGAGAAATTGTGCATGTGGTTTTTTTGCTTGAACTTTGGTTTGCAGTTAATTTACACTTTTTCTTTGCTTTGTTGCCATATTTCTGATTGCTTTTTTTTTTCTTTCTGCCTCCTTTTTTATTTATTTCGCCTTGCCATCTTCAGCCAGGCTATGTAAGAGACTTGGTAAGTGACAGCAACAATAAAATTAAGATAAATTTAAGATAAAGCTTAAAATAGTCTAGAGCCCCTTTGGTTTGGAGAGCAGCAGGGAAGAGAATAGATAAACATACACCCTCCCCAAGAAACGTGGGCCCTATTTGGTTTTTATAATGGTCCCCAATGATTTCTGCTGTGAAACTGGAAACCCTACACCAGAAATTTGCCCTGCCGTTTGCTCACATCCTGCATCTTAAATTAACTGAACCTGAGCAGCTCTTTGCCTCCAGACAGCTCAGATCTATATTTGCTTTTATATGTCTGGAGATACGAAGCAAAAGCAGCTCCACATTATCAGCCGTGGTCGCAGGGTTTGAGCAGTCATACCTGAAATAAGACCTCAGGGTAGAAATTATCCACCATGTGTGTTTGTAACCGCGCTGGCACCCATACGCCTCCCGAGTCATTACCCATTCACATGACAGTCGAGATGCCACTAATGACCCCCCTTGCCTAAAGCTGGTGTGTCTCGCCGCCTGCAGATCACGGCACGCATCCTGGAAGCCCACCAGAACGTCGCCCAGATGAGCCTCATTGAGGCGAAGATGCGGTTTATTCAAGCCTGGCAGTCGCTGCCGGAGTTCGGCATCACGCATTTCATTGCAAGGTTGGTGGGTCTGCTGGGCAGAACAGGAGGGATTCCATGGATGAATACATGGAGCAGGTTAAACATGCAGCACATCCTTAGCTGTGGAAGTTGAAGTGGAACTGAAATGAACAGCAGTAATTGCATCGACTCACAAACCCAATTTTTTATGCATTAACTCAGCTGCCAAGTTCAACACGCGTAGCTGTGTATCACAGGCGTGCATTTATTAACCCCTCACTGTGTTACAGGTTCCAGGGGGGCAAGAAGGAGGAGCTGATTGGCATCGCCTACAACCGGCTGATACGGATGGATGCGAGCACGGGCGATGCTGTCAAAACCTGGCGGGTCAGCAACATGAAGCAGTGGAACGTGAACTGGGAGATTAAAATGGTGAGCTGGTGTTTTACAGCTTGGGTGCTTCCCCCACTCCTGTGACATGAGACAGGCGCTGCTCTCAGGGGGGGTTAATTCCACTTTATAAGTCAACTTCTATAAAGTCAGGTTTTCACAGTGCTGTTTTTTAAAGCATGTCCCATCCAGCTGCATTGATGTGATACAGTTTCTCCTCCCTCCTCTTCTACCTCCTTAGAGATCTAGCAGAGCTTGTCCTAACTAGTGGAGTTGAGTATGACCCTTAAACAAAAGAACAGAAAACCCTGATAACACAGTTACACGCTTCCTGTGTAACAATTTTCTCTGGTCTCTGAACACCCACTCAAAGGCAACAAAATAAAATCAAACCAGAACTGATGCTCAGGCTTGACCCTAACCAGTAGCATAAATATACCAGCTTTATATGCACTAAAATTCCTTTTATTTGCAGTACAGCTCAGACTTCCATGTAAGTAATGAAAAGCAACAGTAGAGATTTCACTAGGCTCCATGATGTTAAATTTGGATGAGCAAACTTTTTCTGCTCCTTTTCAGTGGAACATCTAATCAGAATTGCCAAGGATATGTGAGGGCTTTTTCTCCCATGGTTTGCGGTCATTAAGAGTGGCTGGAGAAATTATTCAGCTTCCCCTCTTCCTCAGAGTCTTTGTTTTGACCCTCTTGCAAGCCCGAATATCCCAATTATTCATCTCAGATACTCTGCTGGGAACTCCCTTCCCTCCTGCAGAGCTGTCACTGATGGGGGGACAAAAAAATAATGGCCATCAATAAACAGTCTATTCAGTCACTGCAAAATGAGCTCCCCCAGCCCCCATAGAGCATTTCTACAGCCAAACTTCCACTTACAAAACTAAAATACACTCACAGGAAAAAGTGGAAAGATACCATTGAGAGATGCAAACATGCTGGGTAATTACCTGTGAGTCACAGGAGAATGAAAGGTGTAATGATAATACAAGTAAATAAATAAAAAGATAAATAGAATAGAAAATTAAATAAAAGTAAAAGGTATTTCTGTATCTAAACATTTGAATAATAATCACTGTATCATAGACTCATAGAATATCTCAAATTGGAAGGGAGCCATAAGGATCAAGTCCAAATCATTGTTTATGTCACTGGATTTTGCTTAGGCAATGGAAAAGGCATCTGGGTTAACAGAAAAAGGAGAAAGTTGTGTCAGTGCCAGTCCTTCAGGTGAGCCTAACCCTGTGGTTTTGCATTCTAGGTGACAGTGGAGTTTGCAGATGACGTTCGGGTGTCCTTCATTTGCACGGAGGTGGATTGCAAAGTGGTTCACGAGTTCATTGGCGGCTACATCTTCTTGTCGACGCGAGCGAAAGATCAGAATGAGAGTTTAGATGAAGAGATGTTCTACAAACTGACCAGTGGTTGGGTGTGAGTCCCATGTACTGTACACCGAGAGGAAACCCCATGGCCATATTAATATTTAACTTTAAAAAGCTGTTCTTTGAAATATGCTGCTTAATAAAGTAAGCTTGAAATGTATCTTTTTTTTATCATGAAAATTTTTGCATTACCAGACCAGTTAATCTGTGTGCACTAATGAGCACTTCAGTTAATTTGCTATAACAAGACCGTGTCTGGGCCAGGGGGATTGTGCTGCTGGCCTTGAGATACAGAATCCAATGGGCAGATCAGGATAAGATTTGACTGACTTAAAATAGCCAATTTTCTACAAGAACTCTAAGCCATCTTCTTGTAAAGCCATCCAGGGCTTAACCTATATGAAGTCTATTTATCATGTTTAATGCATGAGTGTTTTCTTTTTCTTTGTGTTTTTTATTCTGTACATTTGACCTATTTTGAAGTCGTCCTACCCGTAAGTAGAACTGCCATCTCTCCTTTTCACACTACATGCACCAGGACTGCTGCAGGTGCCTGACATGACTTTGAAGAGAGTTGCGTGTGGCCTCGAAGATGATCTTCTGTTAGTCTGTTATAGCTTGGTTTTATTTGTTAACTTGCCTTTTGATAATCATTTATATTGTCTTATTTTTTTTTAATTTTATTTTTACACCATATTGTATTATGACACTTTTAGTATTCACCAGCATAGTCACTGTTCTGCCTATGATATGCAAACTTTTTCATTACAATATGAAGTAAAGGTCTATGAAGTATAGGTTTTGTGTAACTAATGTAAAAAACACAAATTTTATAAATTGTACAGTTTTTTTAACTAGTCTCACAAGCCAGCTAGAATATTGCATAGATCTGGAGTATCAGCATTAACTATAGTATGCCTGTAAGGGGTACGGGGAGTAACCAAGAAACAAAAGGAAAAAAAACCCAAAACCCCACAATTTCAGTCCAGTAAATTTTTATCTAAGTTAAATGGGATTTCAGAGCTGCGCCACAACACCCTCGATAACTCATACCTGGGGCCAGGACCTCCCTGTTCGTTAAGGCAGCGCTGCATTAACACTAATGGGGAGGGATCTCCTGCCCCACTTAATGCTGAGGAATAACCAGTGTTGTGTTCCTGTAGTCTGTGGTTTCAGGACTATATACAAATGCATTTTATTTTAAATAAAAGTCAAATCTTTTATTTAATATTCAGCTGCTGCTCCTGGTTTTTGTGCTTCAACTGTGCTACAGCAGGGCTGTAAGCATGTCCCATGTGATGCAACCACCCTGTGCCAGCCCTGCACTTCCTCCCAACACCTTATCCTGAGCTTTCCAAAACAGAATGGCACCAAAAAGCAAAGCAAAGTACGGGATGGGCCAGGAGTGGCCAAAACCCTGTTCCCTGGCCAGGCAGGCAGTGGGGAAGCAGCCCAGGGATGAAGGGAAGGATGCTGCTGGGACACATGCAGTCAGTATCTTGGCAGCACCTAGCTTGAAGGTGCCGATGGAGCATTGGGCTTAATTATGTTGACAAGAAGGAAGATAGATCTATTTGCAAGTCAGCCTTAAAACAGTGTATTTCAGCCCTTCAGTTGGCAGTGAAATGAAATTGGGTTTGCTGCCACAGGGCAGCACCACAGTGGGAGATCCTGCAGCCACAATGCACCTGTGAGGGCCCTTGACCAGCTGCCCATGGACCAGGGGCTTGGCAAGCAGCAGATATGGTGCTGTTGTTGTGCAGGAACAGGGGTGCTGCCCAGGCAGAGAAGCCAGTGAGGGATTCACCACCAGGAGAGCTCTGTGCCCAAAAATTCCCCTAGAGAGGGACACTGCTTGGCCATGTTCGGTTCAGCTCTCAGCTGCAGGTTCTCCCATCCCAACATGGCAGAGCCATAGCAGAGCTGGAAGGAGGTGAGGAGGAATGGGAAAGGGGGCAGGTGAGGATGGCTGCTCGCCTGGATGTCTGGGGGGACAGGGAAGAGCAGGCAACAGCAACACCCGCATCACCTTCTCCAGGCACAAGCTGAATTTGCTCTCTCTCAGTTGGGTGCTCAGAGGAAATTGTGCATTTCCACATCACTGATGCATTTCTGCAGTGATTCTCTTGGGTTTTGCACCACGTGCTCTTGGATGGGTTGCACCCTTGCTCCATAAAAGCAAAGGGAAGGGGTGGCCTGATGGTGCCGGGCAATTCCTCCCACTCCACAGTCGCACCGCAAATGGGAGCACAGCCAGGGCAGAGGTGTGCTCGGGACGTGCTGGGGTTGCTCCCAACCCTGCCCCACACCTGTTCTTTTGGGTGCTGGCAGCTCCCCACTGCCAAGCAAGCCCGGGCAGCCCCAGGAGGCACGCGAACAGAGCAGCAGCGTGCATGCTTCTGGCAGGCAGCACCAGGGTTTTGGCTGGATGCAGGAGCGGGTGAGACACAGCAATGAGAACGTGCCTGGCCTGGAATAGCACCGAAGATGAGCGTGTGATGGGGATGGCTCACGGAAAAAATATTTACCTCCTATTCCACAGCCCAAGGTTGTGTGGGGTGGGGAGGTGTAACATGGAAAGGAAAGGTGGGAGGAGAAGGTGCATCCTTCCCCCAGTCCATCGATCCCACACCACCTCCACACGGCTCCACTACACTGAATTGGGGCCTGATTTTACAGCTGGGGGAGGTGATACGACAGGAAACGCTGAGCAGAAAAGCAGAGGAGGTCGGGGAAGGGGCATGGGAAGGCAGAGGCTGCTTTTGACCCCAGGGGTGGGAGCTGGGAGAAGCTGGGTGGGAAGCAGGGAGCAGTGCAGCCACTTGCAGGAGGCTGGGAAGCAGTGGGCAGGTCACGGGGAGCTTCAAGGTGATCCAAAGGAGGCTGCCAGGGTTTCTAGGGTGTCTTTCCTTTCTGCTTGGATGAAAAGATACAAATGAAAAGGAGCTGTTAGAGAGGAGAGGGCAGGGGGATAAAAAAAGACTCTGGTTTACCTACAGTCTGGAGAGACACCAGATAAAATATAGCACAATGGGAACTGCCATGAACTGAGGCTGGACACAGGGGTGAGGAGGGAGCACAAGGGGCATTTTGCAAGATGGCTTGGAAGGGAGTCAGTGGGAGCTGGAGCCTGTGTGGG
>NW_009939671.1:715-10337 GCF_000696875.1 Nestor notabilis | reverse complement strand
CCCCGGAGGGAGGTGCGCCAGTGCCACCCAGCCGGCAGGAGGACAAGAAGTGGAGCTGTTTGCTCCGCTGCTCCTCCCAGCATCATCAGACATCACTGGTGGGACGATGCTGAGTCAAACGGAATCCAGGACATGGTGGGTGCAGAGGGTTTCCAGTGATGTGCTGGGGAGAGATGTCAGAGGCTGGGTGGGTTTGAGGGTATTTGGGCATTAAAGCAAACAAAGGAGGATGAGGAGGGTCTTGGTAAGCCAAGGCAATGCAAATCCCAGCTCCTGCAGCACCAGCACTGAAGCGAGATGCTGAGCTTTATTCTGCTGATGCACTGAAATCTGGCTGTGGGTGACCCTTTTAGGTAAACAAAGCAAACCAAATTAAAAACAAAACCAAAGAGAAACCAGCCTGTGGGTGTCCACAGCCCCTTGGGGTGCAGAAGAGCAGTAACCGTCTGACATCCACAATCTGGTGGCTGCCCTGGGGAAAAACAATTATCTCATACTATTTTGATAAGCACATTATGGGGATAGAGGTTCAGAGCCAAGAGCTCTGCTTAAATCTCATTTTAACCCAAACAAGCATCAGAGGTGCCTGAAGATGGGATTACTCCTGCCCTGCATCAGGGCAGGGCTGGGGGATGGATGCTCCTCCCTTGCTGACCCTCCTCGAGGACCTCGAGGGGCGGGAAAGGAAAGAATAAATCACTTCACCGAAAGGTTCTGATGCAAACCGGCTGCCAGGGTGAAAAACCACTCCACTTAGAGCGCCACGGGGCTTCGCACGCCTGTCTGAGCAAGGTACCGGCCGCGGTGTCGGCTAGGATTCATACGGCTTTTTAAGCCCCAAGTAATTCAATACCACACAGATGGGCAAGTCACATAGCGGTTTTAAAGCAGGAACAGCAGAGGTTTGTACTGGGGAGAGGTTCACAGACCCGTGGAGAATTTAAAAACAAAGCAAAAATGAAATATCTCCAAAACAAGGCTGTCGCCTGCAGCAAGGGAGGGGGTGAGAGCCGCATGGCCTGGGTACAGGGGCACATCCTGCTGCCATGAATCAATGGAAAAAGGATATTTGGGGAAGGCACTGGTTTTTGGGGGGCAGTAACACAAAATGACCTCCAACTACTATAAAAGGAGCCAGGTTATTGCCTACAACCAGGACATGTGGGATCATGGGGTTCATTTTGAAAGCCCCACCCCATTCTTCCCACCATGGGATGTCCATCCTGGGCAGTGGGGCTTTCCTGCGGTGGGCGAGGGCTGAAGAAAGGTCATCAAATTAATCAATTATTCATTAATCATCCAAGCTGGATGAGTCATTTCAGCATCTCAGCCCTGCAGGAAGCACACTGGGGACTTTCCAGCCTTTCGGTTGGGAAGGGGCTCACAAATTCCCAGTGCTCACACCACAGCTGAATTCAAGTGCCATCCCCTGCCTTGTCCAGCCCCTCCAAGCCCGTCACTTTGTTGAGCATCATCAGGGCTGGGATCAGCAGCACCTTTCATCCTGATCTGCCCTGAGCTGTGTGAGCCGGTGGAGGAGGGCTCTGGGCACCCCTGAGGGCACCCAGGGCCACAAGGGATTTATCCAGTGTTGACCAGGGACGCAGGAAACCCAGACCAGGCGTCGCCACTGCCAGCCAGGATCCAACCCAGAGACAAAACCACATGCGGATGTGAGTTGCCTGTTTCAGTCTGGCTGCCAAGAAACCCTCACTTCCCGGGTGTATTAACCCTCATCTTGATGCAGGAAAGGGTGGTGAAGCGCCAAAGCCCTCAGCAACAGCAACAGCTCAGATGGCAGGAGCAGTTTCATCAGTCTAATTAAATTCAGACTGATCAGTGACCATGCTCACACAGCTCAAAACCTTTCTGGAAACCAGTGGGGGTTTTGCTTGTTTGCTTTAAGTATCATAAAAGCACTGTATGCTTCTATTTGTGGCACCAAGGCACTAAAGAGATAAAAGATCTATAAATATTTACTGGATGTTATAGATTAAAAAAGTTCCTCCCTGCTTGCCTCTTTTGCCGTCAGCACCAGTGCAATGCGGACCAGGCAGCCCGGCCTCACGCCTGCTCCCATTTCGATTGGCATCCCAGCCTTCCTTTTGAAATCCCCTGCATCCCTCCAGCTGTTCGACATATTTCAGGCTTGAGTCTCCCCTCAGAAACTGCTTCTTTGGTTTCTCTTAAGCTCTCCCGTCTGGTTTTCATAACTGCAGAATGCAAAGTGGGACTTTTCCCAGGGTGTTATCAAGGCCCCAGGTCTGCAATGCTCCTGGGATGCAAACCCGGACCTTGCCCACTGAAAACAGCCGTGCCAATGAGTGAGCACAGGCTGGGGAGGGAGAGGAATGGGAAACACCAGTTTAAGAAGAATTTAAAACCTCAATATGCCAAAATCAGCCCGAAAAAGCTGCCAGGGAACCAGCTCACATTGGTTTGATCAGCGTTTCATCTGATCTGTGTCAGAGGCTGCAGCACTTGCACTTCAGGGAGGTTTCTTTTTTTAACTTGACACAGGAGCATCATAATATTTCCTAGAGCCCAAGCAACTTGGAAAGGCCAACCTCATATTTCACAGTGACTCAAATATGCAAGAACCTGTCAGATACTGAGAAAATTCAGAGAGTTTTATCTTTGATCCATAGCTAAGACAAAGACCTGGAAATGGAGCTCCCCTGTGCTGTCAGCTCCCGGTGAGGCTGCAGCTCCCCAGCTGGTGGGAAGCCTCTGGCTGCAGGACTCCCACTCCCCCTCCTCTGAGAAAGCAGCAGTTTGAGCAAATAAAGCATTTGCTCTGGGGGTTGGGGTTTTTTGTTTTTGGCTTTTGGTCAGCAGCTGGTCAGCCTCTAATGAGCAAGCTGGGCTTTGATTTCCTGCCCGGGAAAGGGGGTGTAAAGGAAATGGGAGAGGATCGGGGTTAGAAATTTGACTCACGCCAGCGATCCCGGCTGGGAGTTGCTCCTCTTTGTCCCTTGCCCAGGAAAATGTCCCAGAGGGAGGCGCTGGCTTGGCTCAGGGACAAGCATAAGCAGCCACAGGGGAATTGCAGCAGTGTCCAGAGAAAGTGAAGCCCCGTGGTCCCAGCCTGCTCAGGGAAAGACACCACTTGCCCCCATGCTGCCCTCCAAACCAGGCCTGCACCATCTGGAGCACCTGGGATGACACAGCAGTGGCTCTGTTTTTCCTCCTGTGTAATTCCCTAATCCCAGGGTAGACCACCACTGCCAAGCTCTGGGTTAGCTCTACCTCATGGGCACACCAGCAGGAGAGGGGGTGATGGTCCTCTGCAGAATAAGCCCATCAATAAGCTCATCCCCTCCACCACTGTGTTTCCAGCCAGCTCTGCTGCCAGCTCGCCGTGGGCAGAAAGCAGAGGGGAACCCACAGCCAGCTCCCAGACATCAACATCCACCCCCAGGCACCTCCCCACAGGGCTCCTCTCTTTGCATGCTCCTCTTAGGGCTTCAGCACTCACAACATCAGGCATCCCAAATACAATCCCCAGCACCTTATCCCAGGTGGACAAGGCTGCAGCTACCAGCAAGCCCTGGCTGTGCTCCCCACATCCTGCCCAGGAGCAGGAGGGGCAGTTCATCATGCAGTGCATCCAAGGGGCTTCCTCACTGTGTTTAGATGTGGTGAAGGTTTCCCTTGCTCCTTACCACAGTAACTGTGGGTATTATCTCTCTCAAGTGACAGGTATAGCCAGACCTCACCTAGGACACTTGGGAAAAGCTGGGTTCCTGGTTTCCCTAATGGCTCTCAGCAGATTTAGGCAGGAGGGCAAACAAAGAGCTGCTGTTCACTATTGGTGACCTCGAGGGAAGAGTTTTGCATGTTTTGCTTTTACAAAGGCAGTGGGGGCCAAGAGGGCTCTTGGGAATGGTAAACCTGGAAAGAAGCAGCCCAGAAAGCTTCGGAAAGGCTCTAGGTGTGTTACTGGGAGCTGGGCTCGCGCCCAGGCTCAAGCAGGCTCTGGTCCTGGCCCAGCAATCGGATCATCCCGTCCCCTCTGCCTTGCTCCTCCCCTGATGACAAACACCCCACAATGCCCCCCCAAACAAACACATAGTAAAAATGCCCTTGGCCAACCCAGACCCCAACGTGTCCGCATGCCTGCCCATCCTGACAGAGCTGCCCCGAGGTCACCTCCAGCCCCAGTCTGTGCTGTGCCCTGTCCTGGGCAGCTGTCTGCAGGGACCACATCTGATTCACATCCTCTCACAGCTGAAAATCATGTGTCAGGCTCTTCAAAGGACAAGGCCTTATAGCTGAGGGGCTCCCCGATGGCAACCCGCCCCACCGCAGGGTCTGGGTGATGGCCGGGGGCAGCCGTTTTATCTCCTGAATGTTCTTTCCCCTCTCCTATAAACAGGAGGAGCTGCTGGGAACATGTCTGAGACCAACAGGGAAATGACAGGGTGGGAGGGAGCGGGGTGTTAAATCTTCAAAAGCACTGACATGCTGGATCCTGGAAGAGCTTCTGAGAGCAGGGAACATCACTGGTAGGGAATGAGCACTAGGCGAGCACTTCTAACGTTTTTCTTTTATGCAGAATTGCAAAAAAGACAGGTAAAAAAGAATACTTTCAATGACGTGAAAGATGAGCAGACCAACGCTCCCAGCCCTGCAGGTTTGCATGTGGCAGAGATGAAGAGCCACACTGCCCCAAGGGTTGACCAGCCCCTGGGAACAACATGGTGCACAGGGCAGAACGAGGCCCCAGCTGCTCCCCTGGCACCCACAGCCAAACCCTGCGCTATCTCAGATGCCCCCATGGCCTGGGAATGAGCAAGTCTGGAACTAGCACCTCCCAAATTGTCCTTCAAACCCTCTGCAACCAAGTCAATCCCTGCCCCTTAACGATGTCATTCATTAATCCAGAGTTCAAAAATAGCCCTGCAGGATTTCCTGCCTCCCCTTCCTCCCCTCCAACCACACCACAAGGTAACAGAAAGGAGGAGAAGCTCGTAAAGCAGAATTAAGAGAAGATGCTCCACAAAGACCGTGGTACGTCCCAGCATTATCTGTCTCTCTCATTTCATTTAGAGCAACCGTCATCCTGCCCCTGCCGCTGCCCCTGCCCCTGCACAACCAAAGCACAGCTCATCTTTCCCATCCCACACATGGAACACACAGGCATAAGCCCTTCAAGGCATGCTGTGCTTCATTAAATTCAGGTCATTAAGTTCCCTGGAAGTGCCTGAGCAATAGGGATGCCAGCGGAGTGGCAGGGACCTCGTCTGCCCAGCTGCAAGAGCAGGTCCAGACATGGGAAAGCTGCAGTGTGATGTGTAATAACTCCACCTAGAGGGAAATGAGATGGTTGGGCAAGATGGGTGATCCCACAAGCAGCTTGGATCAAAAGCCTAGCTGTCCCTTTCCACCCCAATTGCCAGTCACTGGTCTCACACACGAGATTCACGGCCATCTCACGGGTGACCCTCTGAGTCCTTCACTCACCTGGAGTTTCACTCCTCCCTGGCACTTCCTACTACAGCATGGGCATCTCTGTGGATGGACCATATGGTTCAAAACTGTTGGGGAACACACTTTGCCAGCTCTGGGCATAGGAATCAGTCACTATTTTATTTTTCATCTCTGTAACCTTGGAAATCGGAGACCAAGGGAACATCAGCTTCAGCTTCTGTTTAAAAACCGCCTCTTATCACTGCTCGCACAGCGCAGCCCGGGCAGAAGATAAAGCATTTCCACCACGATGGATAAACAGAGATCAAGCCTGCCAAGCAGCTCACATGGCAATATTGTCCTCTGCCTGCTCAGTGGCCCACATTCAGGGTGTGCTTCTTCCCAGGCCCCACGTTCAGCTCCACTGGCAGCTGGCTGCCAAGGGACGTGCCAAGGCTCTTCTGCCAGGGCCCTGCTGAGCCTTCAGCTGGGGTGGCCACAGAGCTGGGACTCACATACAACTGGAGTGTGAGAGCTTCCTCCTGCCCAAAGCTTCTCTCTGAAGCCTTTCCTGCTGCCCATCCTGCCAGGGAGGCAACTCCGTCTTCAGGTTTCAGGTGACCTGACTGTTCAGGATGGACACCCACCCATGCCCAAACCCTGGCTGCCCCAGCGCAGCACAGAGGCCAGTTTTGTCCACCACATGTATCCCCCAGCATCCATGGAAGGGGAGGACAAGAGATCGGGGCTGTACTTCCTTTGAGGAAGCATCAGTCCTGAATTTAATCAAGCTCATAGAAAGGTTATAACCTTTGGGAAATACAGGAAGGTCCTCTTGTGATGGGACACTGGTTGAGAAAGCATGTTTGCAGGGACAGTCGCTAGACAAATGCAAACTTAGCACCACTGGCTTGCATTTGGTGGAAGGGGAAAAGGTAAAAGCTGTTATGTACTCACTAATCTATCCAGAGAAAATAGCTTATCGAATCCACAGTGTGCTCATTTTGTATGGGAAGGCTGGGGAGATCAGTCATTCGGAGCACTCTGTCTGCAGCTGATGAGAAACATCCTTTTACCTGCAGGGACTGTAAATCTCTGGAGTTACCTGCAATGCACTTGTCCCCACTATGCACAGGTTCAGGACACTTCGAGATCAAAAGTAACATTTGGGCTGTGTTCCCCGTAAGGCCAGATCTGTGCCAGTTTTTTGGGGTGACCTGATGCTATTTTACTTCTCATAAAATATCCACATCCAAAAGAGAGCAACAGCAATAAGTTTGTTTCTTGCTGGAGTTCCTTTCTCATGTTTTTAAGCCCCAACTTGGACTCTGGGCTGTGAGATTGGAGTATCAATGAGGTGTGTTGCTGTTGGCCTCCAGTGGGGACTTTCTCCACAAAAAAGATGTGTTTCTGGGCCATGGGCAGGAGAGGCAAGAAAACCTGAAGACGCTGAACTCATGCTTCTTCCCGCCTCCACCGATGGTGGGCTGAGGCAGCCTCTGCACGGGGCAGCCTCTGCTTCCCTCTGAAAGCAACAGCTCGGGCAGGGGGCTGCGACACATCTGTGGTTCTTAACACTTCCCCTTCCCCTGCAGTTATATGATCTTTATCTTCTTGTCTGAAGATGAGATAATTATTTCCAGAGAAGTACACATGGTCCAGATGCACTTTTTTCATAACTGCACTAATGCTATCATAAACCCCAAATAAATACCCTTTCCCAGGTCCCAGGTGGCCATCTGAATGGTGGCAGAGCATTGCCAAAGACTGCCAGGTCTTTATTTAGAGTTTGGATACATATTCAGTTCCTCGTTATCCATTCACGGGCAATATTTGGGGAGACACAGCAGCATTTTTCTTTCCTCTGGCAGACAGATGGGGGTTAAGTGGGTGCTGGGTCCTCCGCAAAATCTGGGTGCCAGGAGCTGGTTTATGCAGCAATTCTGCAGAGATTTTCCAATGCTCGGGATTTACTGGTGGCTGCATACAGCCTGATCTACTAGAGGTTAAGAAGAATCAAAGAGACTGGTCCCTAGGTATACCGAGCCCCAGGCATCTGTTTCCAAAACAGAATGTAAACAATTTTATTGTGGCAAGGATTTATTCGTGCTTACTGCCTTGTGTCATACGGCCAAAGGAAAGGAGAGCGCTTTTTCTCTCCTCATAAAGCAGGGTGTGTTTCAGACCCAGACATTTACATCAAGCAAGTGCATGGCTCCCTTCCCATCTTTCTGACTGTCCTGCGGTCACGAATTTGCAATTTCCCTGACTTATGATCGCCTTGTTCCAGCACTGGCAAATTCGGAGCAGCCAGAGGATATCACTTTTCTGGGTTTTTTTCCGCTGCAACAAAATACACTGCAGTGGAACCAGCAAAGAGGAGATGAACACATCCGTGACACAAGTGGAAATGTGCTATTTCAACTTTCCCCTTGCTCTTCACTGACTAAATCCTGGCCTCGGAGGTACTGGAGAGATTTATCTGTTGGCTGCTGTGAATCCTCACTGGCCCTAATTGCTTGACCTTTAAAAAGCCACCGGATGGGACTCGGGGGTGTGTCAAGGAGATGTGAGAGCTCATCAGCAGCCACGTGCCTCTCACCAAGCTTTTGGTAGGAAGCAAAGCCTGTTTTTCATGACTGAACTCTCAGAAGCCTTTGTAAATCCAGTTTCCCCTTGCTGGGTACCCTAATCCAGTCCTTCCCCACTGGCCATCTTTTGTTTAAAAGCCCGTAAGAGCACTGCCATCTCCTTCCAATGTGGTCAGAATTACAGAAAAAGCTTAAAACGTACCTCATAGGGAGGAGGTGGCTGAAAACCAGCTGGGCCCGTCCTGCCCTGTTCCTGTGGTTGACTCAGGTTTTGCCAGAGGGTTTTTGATGGGCTCTGGGAGAGGGTAAAGAGCAAATCTTTATGAGAGGTGAATCCCCTCGTAACAGTGGCCCTTCTCTATAATGTCTCTGGGTTCCTGAAATGGACGAGAGTTTCAGAGGCACTGACGGAGACACCGTTCAGTTTAAACCCCTCCAGTGGGGCAGGTTTCATTTGCTCTCAGCTTGCAAATGCAGTTGAAGAGGGTCTGTTCCCACCCCTGCCTGCAGCCTGGTCAATTCACCTTTCCTTCAGGAGGTTTTTCCATCCAGATCATTTCCTTGATGCAGTTCAGACTCATGCTGCTATAAAATCCACGTGCGGAAAGGCTGCTGTCCTCAAGCCAAGCTGAAATCAGTACCTGTGGTGGTAAATAGGACACGACTAGTTTCCAGGACTAAAAAGAAAGACAAGAAGTTTAACCAAACCAAAGGATTTTTCCCTGCAGTGTTACACTGCAGCACAGTAGGAGCTCTGGAGGTCAGAAGCTGAGACATGTGTACCACAGATAGCACTGTTCAGCTATTAAGTACCATGAGCCAGATGTACCTTCTGGGTCAGGATGTCTCTACACGGCCGATTGCTGGAGACTGTGAGGATGTACCTGGATAAGGCTTGTCCAAACCCCGTCGTATTCCCCATGCAGGTCCAGGACCTCTGCTTCAAGCCTCACTGGGGAGAGCTGGGCTGACCCCATGTGGTCATGGCCTTGTTATGGCATGATTTGGTTTTTAAAAAGCCTTGACTTTCCGTAGACGCTTAGGCAAATGCAAAATCTACTTCACATCTGTAAAATCCTTCCATCAAGGAAAAGGCACCGTGGAGGGAATTAAGCCAAATCACCTCCTGTCATTTTTCCACACAGTGGAAATGTGTCTGCACTCACAGTTTCCCTGTTGAAGCAGCGCTTCCCCATTTCTTTTCACGCACAGAAGCAAGCTACGGTGTTCGTTTTTCAGCATGGATGGGACCTTCCCAGTTCTCTTCATCCCTCAAAGCAAAGGAAATGAGAAAAAGGACAGGAGGGGAAAGCTCACACCCAGTTTGTGCCTCTCCCCTGCAGTAAAAGGATAATAGTCGCAGTGATTCACCCAGGCAGCCCCCAACCCTGACTCTGCTGGATAAACTTGGGGTGAGCACTGCCCCCAGACTTTGGGTGTGCCCGAGCCCAGGGAGGCTGGTGTGTGTCATCTGGTCACTCTGGGCCTGCAGAAGTGAAAACTAAGTAATGATGTTGATTGTTTCCATGGGAACAGAGAGTGATTCATTCTGAGGGTAAAGTAACAGGGGGAAGAAACATGGAAAATGAAAATCATGTCTTGGAAGCATGTTGTATAAT